>NW_025333677.1:0-66314 GCF_019186645.2 Phyllostomus hastatus
ATAGAACCATAAACAAACCTGAATAGCCACAACAATTCTGAGAAAGAGCAAAGAGGGATCACAATACCTGATATCAAACTGTATTACAAGGCCACTGTAATATAGATTAATACTGGCATAAGAACAGACACATAGATCATAAATGTGGTGAGATTAGAGAAGGGAAACACATGCTGAAAGAATTCAAAAAAGACATGAAATACACTGAAAACTCTTATAGAAATAGAAGACACCAGCATGAACAAAAGAGGGAAAAGAGACTGAGAATTATAAAAACAGACAAAGGCAGCTTAAGAAAGATGAACAAAAGTAGATGAACAAAAACTAACACTTAAAAGGTTACAGAGAAAATTTTATAAATGAGATCCAAACAAAAATCAAACCTATGTATAATCAAGCAAAATATTTTAAAAAACATATTAAAAGGTAAAACTTAGGAAACTTTCCTGAAGAAGATGAGGACTGATCTATATTTAAAAGGGCATAGCACATCCCAGAAAATTTCGTTTCAGGACTTTCAACAATAAGACATTCCCTTGGAAAGTTACTGGATTTTCAAGGTGAAGAAAGACTTCTTTGAACAGTCAGGGGAAAAGTCACTTTATGCCAAGTGAAATGAAAAATGCTTAGCTGAAATCACACTTCTTACAGCAACACTAATCCCACAAAGACAGCAAAGGGATGGCACTAGCAAAGACAGTGAAAGACAATAGGATTCCCAAATGGTATCTTCCAACTGTCATTTAAAAACAAAGGCACCGTTAATTTTTTTCTGACATGACATAATTATCATGCCTATGACAACAATGTTGTTATTCTTAGGAGGAACATGATGCAGTATCCTGTTGTCTGTAACTTACCCTGGTTCAAAGTAAAGGGAACCATACACACTCCTGTATAAACGAAGCAACTGTGGCACAAACTAATGGTTAAATCCAAGGGGACTGTTAGGAATATTCATTTTATTCTTTTTTTAATTTTATTTTAATTGTTGTTGCAGTACAATTTTCTATCTTTTACTCCCATCCCAGCCCACCCACCCAGCCCTCCCCTCCTCCCTCCCATTTCCCCCCACTCCTAGTTTTTATCCATGTGTCCTTTATACTCATTCTTTTAAACCCTTCCCCTTTTCTCCTGAAATTTCCTCTCCTCTCCCTTCTGAACTCTGTCAGTCTGTTCTTTATTTCAGTGTCTTTGGTTATATTTTGCTTGTTTCTTTGTTTTGTTGTTTAGGTTCCTGTTAAAGGTGAGATCATATGGTATTTGTCTTTCACTGCCTGGCTTATTTCACTTAGCATAATGCTTTCCAGTTCCATCCATGCTGTTGCAAAGAGTGGGAGCTCCTTCTTTCTTTCTGCTGCATAGAATTCCATTGTGTAAATGTACCATAGTTTTTTGATCCATTCATTTACTGATGGGCATCTAGGTTGCTTCCAACACTTCATTATTGTAAATCGTGCTGCTATGAACATTGGGGTGAATAGGTTCTTTTGCATTGGTGGTTTAGAGTTCTTAGGATATAATCCTAGCAGTGGAATTGCTGGATCAAAAGGCAGATCCATTTTTAGTTTTCTGAGAACATTCCATACTGTTTTCCATAGTGGTTGTACCAGTCTGCAATCCTACCAACAGTGTACTAGGGTCCCCTTTTCACCACAACCTCTCCAACACTTGTTGTTTGTTGTTTTGTTTATGATGGTCATTCTGGCTGGTGTGAAGTGGTATCTCATTGTGGTTTTAATTTGCATCTCTCTGATAGCTAGCAATATTGAGCATCTTTTCATGTGTTTCTGGATCCTCTGTATATCCTCCTTGGAGAAGTGTCTGTTCAAGTCCTTTGCTCATTTTTTAATTGGGTTGCTTGTCTTCTTAGAGTGGAGTCGTGTAAGTTCTTTATATATTTTGGAGATTAAACCCTTGCCTGAGGTATCATTGGCAAGTATGTTTTCCCATACAGTTGGTTCTCTTTTTATTTTAATACTGTTTTCTTTAGCCATGCAGAAGCTTTTAATTTTGATAAGGTCCCATCTGTTTATTCTTTCCTTTATGTCCCTTGTTCTAGGGGACGTGTCAATAAAAAAGTTTCTGCGTGAAATATCTGAGATTTTCCTGCCTATGTTCTCCTCTAGGACTTTAATGGTGACATGGCTTATATTTAAGTCTTTTATCCATCTTGAATATATTTTTGTATATGGTGTAAGTTGGTGCTCGAGTTTCATTTTTTTGCACATAGCTGTCCAGTTTTCCCAACACCATTTGTTGAAGAGATTGTTTTTACTCCCTTTTATGTTGCTGCCCCTTTTGTCAAATATTAATTGACCTTAGAGTCTTGGGTTTATTTCTGGGGTCTCTGTTCATTTCCATTGGTCCATGTGCCTGTTTTGATGCCAGTACCAGGCTGTTTTGATTACAGTGGCCTTGTAATACAGTTTGGTATCAGGTATTTTGATCCCTCCTACTTTGCTTGTCTTTCTCAAAATTGCCACAGCTATTTTAAGTCATTTATGGTTCCATATAAATTTTTGAAATGTTTGTTCTATGTCTGTGAAATATGCCATTGGTACTTAATAGGTATTGCATTGAATCTGTATATTGCTTTGGGTAGTGTGGACATTTTGATGATGTTAATTCTTCTAATCCATGAACATGGTGTATGTTTCCATTTGTTTGTGTCTTCCTTAATTTCTTTTTTCAGTGTTGTGTAGTTTTCTTTATACAGGTCTTTTGCTTCCTTGGTTAGATTTATTCCTAGGTATTTTATTTTTCTTTTTGCTATGTCAAATGAGATTTTTTTCCTGATTTCTGTTTCTGCTGTATCATTGTTGGTATAAAAAATGCCCTTGATTTCTGGATATTGACTTTGCATCTGGCTGTTTTGCCAAATTCATTAATTAGGTCAAGCAGTTTTTTAGCAGAGTCGATAGGATTTTCTATGTACACTATCATGTCATCTGCAAACAATGACAGTTTTGTTTCCTCCTTTCCGATTTGGATGCCTTTTATTTTCTTTTTTTGTCTGATCACTGTGGCTAAAACTTCCAATACTATATTGAAAAGAAGTGGTGAAAGTGGACAACCTTGTCTTGTTCCTGATCTTAGTGGAAAAGATTTTAATTTTTGCTCATTGAGTATGATGTTGGCTATGAGTCTCTCATATATGACCTTTATTGTGTTGAGGAATGCTCCCTCTATTCCCACTTGCTGAGTGTTTTTATCAGAAATGGGTGTTGTACCTTATCAAATACTTTTTCTGAATCTATTGATATGATCATGTGATTTTTGTCTTTGCTTTTGTTTATGTGATGTATTACATTTACTGATTTGAGAATATTGATCCATCCTTGCATCCCTGGGATGAATCCCACTTGGGCATGGCATATGATCTTTCTAATATATTATGGATACGGTTTGCCAATATTTTGTTGAGGATTTTAGCATCTATGTTCATCAGTGATATTGGCCTGAAGTTTTCTTTCTTTGTTGTGTCTTTATCTGGTTTTCGGATTATGAGGCTGGCTTCATAAAAAAAGTTTGGGAGTCGTCCATCATTCTGGATTTTTTGAAATAGTCTGTGAAGGATAGGTATTAGCTCTTCCTTAAATGCTTTGTAGAATTCACCTGTGAAACCATATGGACCCAGACTTTTGTGTGTCAGGAGTTTTTTGATTACTGCTTCAATTTCTTTTGCTGTTATTGGTCTGTTCAGGCTTTCTGCTTCTTTTTTATTGAGTTTTTGAAGATTATATTTTTTCTAGAAATTTGTCCATTTCCCCTAGGCTTTCAAATTTCGTGGCATACTGTTTTTCATAGTAATTTCTTACAATCCTTTGTATTTCTGTGGTGTCAGTTGTAATCTTTCCTCTTTCATTTCTGGTTGTGTTTATTTGGATCCTTTCTCTTTTTTTCTTGATGAGCCTGCTTAAAGGCTTGTTGATTTTGTTTATCTTTTCAAAGAAACAGCTCCTGGATTCATTGATCCTTAGAATTGTGCATTTAGTCTCTATGTCATTTAATTCTGCTCTGATCTTGGTTATTTCCTTTCTTCTGCTTGCTCTGGACTGTCTTTCTTGTTTTTCCTCTAGTTCTTGTAGATGTAGGGTTAGGTTGTTTGTTTAAAATGTTTCTATCTTTTTCAGGTAGGCCTGTATCACTATGAACTTCCCTCTCAGGACTGCCTTGGCTGTGTCCCATAAGTTTTGGGTTGTTGTGAGTTCATTTTCATTTTTTTCCAGAAACTTTTTGATTTCTTCCCTTATTTCTTTCTTGACCCATTCATGGTTTAATAACATGCTATTCAATCTCCATGATTTTGAGTGTTTCGGATTTCTTCCCTTTGGGTTGGTTTCTAGTTTCAGTCCCTTGTGGTCAAAGAAAATGCTTGGTATAATTTTAATTTTCTTAAATTTGTTGAGGCTTGCTTTCTGTCCTATCATGTGGTCTTTGAAAATGTTACATGTGCATTTGAAAAGAATGTGTATTTTGCTTCTTTAGGATGAAGGGCTAAATATATATCAGTTAAATCCATTTCCTCTAGGGCATTGTACAATGCCACAATATCTTTGTTGATATTTTGTTTGGAAGAGCTGTCCATTTTTGACAGTAGGGTGTTAAAATCCCCCACTATAATTGTGTTGCTGTCCATATCCTTCTTAAAGTCCTCTAAGATTTTCTTTATGTATTTGGGTGCTCCTATGTTGGGTGCATATATATTTACAATGTTTATGTCTTCTTCGTGGATTCTTCCCTTGAGTATTATGAAGTGACCTTCTGGGTCTCTCTTTATGGCCCTTTTTTGGAAGTCTATTTTGTCTGATATGAGTATTACTACCCCAGCTTTTTTTTCCTGCCCATTTGCTTGGAAAATTTGGTTCCAGCCCTTCACTTTTAGTCTGTGTAGATCTTTTGTCCTGAGGTGGGTCTCTTGTAGGCAACATATGTGTGGGTCATGTTTTCCTATCCATTCAGCTATTCTATGTCTTTTGATTGGAGCATTTAATCCATTTACATTTAAGGTTATTACTGATAGGTACTTATTCATTGCCATTTTCGTACCTGTGTTCCTCTCTCCCTCTCTCTCTCTTCCTTCTTTTCCTGAAAGCAGACCCTTTAGCATCTCTTACAGTGCTCGTTTGGTGGAGGTATATTCTTTTAGACTTCTTTTATCTGGAAAGCTTCTTATTTGGCCTTCTATCTTGATTGAGAGCCTTGCTGGGTAAAGTAGCCTTGGTTGCAGACCTCTGGTTCTCATTACTTGGAATATTTCTTGCCAATCTCTTCTTGCTCGGAACATTTCCATTGAGAAGTCAGCTGCTAACCTTATTGAGGCTCCCTTAAATGTATGTTACTTCCTGTTTCTCCCTTGCTGCTTTTAAGATTCTCTCTTTGGCTTGAAACTTTGCCATTTTAATTATGATGTGTCTTGAGGTGGGTCTCTTTGGGTCCCTCTTGATTGGAACTCTTTGTGTTTCCTGGATTTGTGACTTTTTCTCTCATCAAATTAGGGAAGTTTTCCATCATTGCTTTTTCAAATAGGTGTTCTAACCCTTGCCCTTCTTCTTCTCCTTCTGGTATCCCTATTATATGGATATTATTACGTTTCATATTGTCTTGCATTTCTCTTAATCCCTCTTCATTCGTTCTGAGCCTGTTTTCCGTTTCTTGCCCTTTCTGGGTGTTTCCTTCTACTTTCTCCTCTAGTTCACTGATCCTATCTTCTGCTTCATTGATCCTGCTTTTCATTCCTTCTACTGTGTTCTTCAGTTCAGAAATTGTATTCTTCATTTCCTCTTGGCCCTTGTTGATAGTTTCTATTTCCTTTTTCATGTTGATATAGTTTGCAGTGAATTCATTGTAGCTTCCCTGTAGTTTCTAGTAGCTCATTGAGAGCTCATTGAGCTTCCTGACAATCATTGCTTTGAACTCAATATCTGATAGTTGAATTGACTTTATTTCATTTTGCTTTCTTTCTGAGGCTTCCTCCTTTCCTTTCATTTGGGGATTGTTTCTTTGTCTTCCCAGTGTTTGTGAGACTCTTCTTGTTAGCCTCAGCTTCTTAAATTGATCTGTTCTGGCTCCCTGGGTTTGTGGTGTGAACTTCTATGGTAGAATGCCAGCGAGTTTCAGTGGTGCAGTTTCTTTGATCTCCCAAGCTCACTGGTCTTGGGCTGTCATTTAAGTTGGCTTTGTGTTTGTCTTTGGGTTTTGATTGTTGTTGGGTCTTTCTTTGGTGCTTCCTTTCCACCAGCTGGTTAAATGTGGGTCACTCTGTCCACCACCTCTTGTATTTTGTTGTGCTGGCGAGGGAAGGTTGTGTTGAAGCTGGTTCTTCCGTGTGTATAAGGCTTTAAGGATTCTCTCTTGCTCTTGTTCAGTTGTTTGTATTGAGTACCGTCTCTACTGTTTAGTTGTATTTCCAGATAGGTCCTGGATTGAGGTTTGTGTGGTGTCTACCCCCTCTTTCACCTTTTTCTGTTGTTTTCTGTTAGTGGTTCCTTTGTTGTTGGGTTTCCTCTTCCATTGGGTATCCTGGTGTTCACCGCTTCCACCTACTCTGTTTGTTTACAGAACCAACTCTGGAGACTGCCATGTCAGCTCCCCTCATTTTATTCTTTGTAACTTATCTATGCGCTTAAACATTTTTATGATAAAATGTTGAAAAATAAAAAAATAAACATAAAGGCAAAAAAACAAATATTTAAATATATTTAAAATTAACCTTTCCTGGGGGAGATAAGAAGAAGACTTTGAGAGCTTGAATTCAGAGATGCCATGGGGGCCTGAACACCATTCATCATAAGTAACATTAAATAATTTATTACATTGCACCTGTTAAAAACATCTTTATAAAACATCTTTATAGCTAGATTTACCTATAATGTAAATTCTGTGGCATTATTTAGTGAGTAAACTACTTGAACCTAGAATTTCAACTACTAATGGGAAATTTAACATTTTCTGGAAAAACAAATTTCCAACACATTTAAAAAGCACATGATTTGACTACATACCACAAGAGGGAGATCCTCTGTTGTTTATGAACAGAGAGCCTTGCTAATAAAATTAAGGCTTAAAACTTAATGGACAAACTAGTGACCTGTCTGGCCCTACTAACATGCAGGAACTAAAGGCAAAGGGACCAAATGAAATCTGTATAGCAGAATGTTTAGTTGTTAAATATCAAGTTCATCTCAAACCTCACCCCAGGTATTTACCTTCAAAACCGGGAAATTAAAAGGGACCATGTTTTCTTCCGGGTTCATCCGGCTGCCTGCAGTAAGGCAGGGTGCCCCAGTCTGAGATGAAATTCCACACCCTCAACCACAGTTTTCTGAAAGTACTTCCAGGAAGTATCCACGTCTCATGAGAAGCAGAACAGGGGTGTTCGGGTCTGCCTAGTTACTTGTATCAGGAACTCTGAGGTGGCTAATGTTAATAAAAAACAACCTCTTTCTCCCTTCCCAGGGAGTGACTACATTTCTTCCCTTGGTTCTACTTCCCATCCCCTAATCACTGCTCTGAAGAAGAAAGAGCTATTGCTTTTATTTCAGCTTGACCATTCCCAAGTTTAAACACCATCTCCTGGCCTAGAGAGTATAGGTCACCCTCACATCCCTCTCTGATAACCTCTGTTCACCGATTCTGTTGCCAACCTTTCAAAAACCTTTCTTACAAAATTTTCCAAAAGAAAAAAAATGTCTTTGAGCTTCAGTGTCTGTAATGTGGTTTGCTCCATGCACAGGGCTCAGAGTAGGGCCCTACTTTCTAAGCGTAAGGGCAGCTGGTGGAGAAAGCAAGACAAATACTCTTCCTGAAAGTCAGAAGCAACAATAAAGTCCAGACTTTCCTTTCCTGCAACAACTGACACAGGAACAAGAGATGGGTCAACGTAACAGCAAGGATTTCATGAGTTTCTTTTGTTCCTAAAAATAAAAGTTTGCATAGGAAGAGGTTGCACAAAGAATCTCAAAGACAATGCAGGACTCCATCTTTGCAGGAACTGAAAAAGATAAGAACTTTTGCCTGGGATGCCAGCCTTATCATTCATCGCCTCTAAGTACCTCCCTAAGCCACTCAAGTGATTTTCAAAAGAAATACCACAGCATCCATACAAAGATGTTATAAGAAGAAAGAGCAATGCATTTTTATTAATATTAGGACACTGACCACAAAAAATTTTCATGGAGCAGGTGGAAAGTGTGAACTGACCACAACTGACCACACATTACATCGTGAAACAAAGCTATTATTTACACGGGGAAGACAGCAAAGCATAAATGAAATGGTGAGAGAAAAATAAAGGAGATTCAGCATGTGCTGGCAGAATTCAGGAAAGACATAAAAGAGGAAAATAGAAACTCCATAGGAAAAACATAAACCTGGGGTGCAAAGATGAACAGATTGAGAACATCGAATAGGCATAGAGTTGAGAAATGAGAAATGTGAGGAAATGAATGATAAGGAATGTTAAATGCACGAGGTGGTCAAAGATCATATTTACACATAACTGATGTACCTGAGGTGGGGGGGACTGTCATGGAATCAAATACTCAAAGATACAATTGAAGAAAAGTCCCTAAAGTTCAAAAATATGCCTATAAATTCAACTGCAATCCACATCACTGGCTGCCAGGGAAAGACAACATGAATAGTCAGAGCCGACATGAAGCTTGGACTGGGCTTTGAAGAGACACTGAATAGCACAGACATATGGACCATTGAGAATAACGTGTTATTTTTAGAGGATACCAGCAGCAGACTATGTAACGAGTGTCACAAGCACTTGCAAGTAACTTCAGAACACACAGGTGGGCAGAGGCTATTGAGTCCTTAAGTAATGTAAGAATGAGCTAAGAAATTCCAAAAGAGGCAATGATCAAATTATGAATGTACAAAGGAAAAACACAGGAGCTATAAATATACATAACACCTTCTGAACAAATAACCCACTAACATGTAACTACAATGGATATATCCTATTTTAGTCACAGTGCATTGTTGGGGAGAAGAAACTATATATAAATACTGCTAGTGTCATGCTGCTTCTCGATACCCAAAGCTTTCACATATTAATATATTTCCTAGCCTCATCTTTACAACTTCCTGTAAACATTTTATAAATGCAGAAACTGAGACCCAAAGTCATACTGTACAACATAACCCAATAATCTGATTCCTATTCTTCTGACCCTCCTATGTATTCTCCATGAGCTTTGACCTACAGTTTAATAAGCTGAACCATCCTCTGAAGAGGTATAAAGGAAGATTTCCCTACATACACTTTGTGGAACCCAGGCTTCTGAGGATTTCCATGAACAAAAAGGTTCAAAGCAAAGGGTACTCCTGACTTTAATTTATTTAAACCCTAGATCTAGAAATCACATCTTCCTTTCCCTTGCCTTCTATGTCTAGCAGGATGAAGATAACATCTTGACCTAAGTTATATTTCAGCTCCTTAGTCCTAAGGTGGAATACCTCCCAGCTACTTTCCCATGAGACTGAATAGAGGGACACCAAAACAGACCTCAGAGCTGCCTGCAAGACCTGAAAAAATGATTCATCATTCACCTTGCCTCCCACCCATCAGCTCCCAACATGGCCCCAGGCCTCTATATGATCTGAAACCTCCATGCCACTGGGAAGTTCAGGCTTTTGACCATGAGCTTCCCGTTCTCCTGGATGGTGCCATTCATAGTAAAATAGCCAATATTTATCCACTGCAATTCTCAGTGTCTAGTGTTCAGCTGTGCTAGCACTGGGTGCAAAATCTCTTGCAGTTCTCTAACAGGTTCTATGGTCAAACTAGTTTGGAAAACATGTACTCTATCATTGCACCTCTCCTTTTAGTAATATGATGCACTAACATGTAATATAAGAAAGTTTTACACATTATCCATCCTGTATTTAATTTTTTTTGTACATTGATGCCTATCATCTCACAGAATGAATGCTCTATGAAACACAGTTTTGAAAAATACTGGTTTGAGGTACCACAAAGGTGTCAGGTAAAACAAACAATTCTAGGTAATACAGTTTTTTAAAATTTAATCCTTGTATAGAGAGACTTAAATCTTAAATGGGTAAATCTTATCAATGATCACTTAATGATTTCTACTGTCAAGATTTAGGACTTGGCCTTTCACCTTCTCTCTACTAGCTTTCCTCTTTAGAATAAACACTCACTACCGTGGATGGAGAAACTGTAAAAATGACTCCAAATCTCAATGTTGAATTCCCAGTATGTCTTACAATAGAGAGTTACATATTCTAATACCAAATTTCTATCTCTAAAGCAAATTCACCCTTTTTCTCACAAAACCAACCTCTCAATTTTTTTAAATTTTATTTTAATCATTGTTCAAGTACAGTTTTTCTATCTGATTTTCTAATATCTGGTTATAACATCTGTTTTCTAATCAAGTTTAGAACATAAAAATCCTTCAATATTATTATATTTCTTGCCTTTAATGACAATACCACATGCTTTTCCTACTGAAATTATACCCATTGTTCAATCCCAGTTCAAATTCACTTCCTATTAGAAGGTCTCCCCTGAATTTCCCAAAGGGAATTCCTTCTTCTTGCAGTAACTGTAAACCCTGAAGCTTTAACTGCATGCATGTCTCACCAGGTTCTTGCTTACCATGCCTTACTCATTTCTCATCCTCAAGCATAGACACAAACAAGAACAGTAATATTTACTGAGCGCTTATCTTATGCAAAGTCCTTTACCGCTATGCATTATGTTCTATAATCCCCAGAAATATCCTATGAAGGAGGGACAATTATTCTCCTCATTTTACAGATGAGTAAAGTCAGGATTAGATTAATTTCTACAAAATCTCTAAGATTTAAGAGCCTAAACATTTAACAGATTCATCTCATGGTTAACAGTGACATAAAGTAAAATAAATTAGTTACTTAAATAATCTGGGATATGAATTCAAAACATTTCTATAAGGGTTTCTGACTACCAGGATAAAATAAACAAAAACTTTTGACATAAGACCTAACAGTCAATCTCCCTATCTTCTCAAAAATGTAAACTCGTGACCTAATTAACCCATTAAATTTAAGGAAAAACAGAATTCAGTACCATATATATGCTAGGAATAACCACAGATATATAAAAACATTTTAAAACATTAGAAAATGCTGCATACAACCTTATACCAAGAAATTTGAAAATCTCTTAAAAGTATTGGCCATAAGTGATAAAAAAATTTTGAATGAAGCTATGATTCTGGAATAAATTAAAGCAAGAATCAAAGTCTACCTCAAAAATCAACCTATCTGAAATAATTTTTCTAAAAAATTTATCTTAAATATCAATAGAAACAACCAATACTTGTGTGTTAAACTGATTCAAAATAGAAAATAAAATAAAAGATTCCCAACTTGTTATAGAAACATTAGCACAATTTCATTTCAAAACAACAGTCATTTTAAGAGGAACTTAATTATTTTTAAAAGACAAAAGTTAAAACATGTCTATGAATATTTTTAAGTATCAGTTAAAACTGCAGTAGAATACAAACAATAGGAATAACTCAAGTAAATTTAACATTTTTAAATGACTGTAGATTGTTTTATGGGGTGGAATTTTTCTTTTAAGGACAGCAAAGTTAAGAGAACAGTGAGGGCTACTACCAAAACCTCATGAGTACTGTAGCTGTAGGCAGCACCTCTGAGCAGCAGCATGACTGGAAACTATACCCCAACCCCAGGAGGGATTCTGCCATGCTCTATAGGGATTAAGCCTGATTGCTGAGGGCAGAGTGACTAGATTAACAACTGAAGGAGACAGCCACAGAGAGTAGATCCCTGGCAGTCTCAGGGCAGGCTGCTTAAGGTCAGACAAGGTCAACATCTGACTTCACCAGAGGCAGATCCAGAAATAAAAAATAGTGGTAAATACTAGAGGCTATCAAAACAAAATCCACTGTGGTCTTCTCCATGATTTGTGATATTTGCTTTCCTGCATAGTTTTAACATTCATTTCTTATCCATCAAGATTGTGCATATTACGACACTAGATTTTATACTAGAGTTTATTTCTCTCCTTTCATATAATAGTCTTAATCTTTTTATGCCCTTGTTAATACTGGTTCATTTGCTGTTGATTGTGGCACTGTGGGGGGAACTTATTTTTGTGGAAGTGGGTTTGTTTCCTGGGCTTTGTGGTTTTGTTCTGGCAGGACCTGCAAAACAGCATACAAGATGTGGTGGGTGGAGGGACCCTCAGTCAACCAGCTGGAGGAAAGGACCCATCAAAGAATGACACAACAACAATCAAAACCCAAATATATCCAGACAGCCAACATAAATGGCATAAAGGGCATCCCAAGAACATCAAGTTCAGGAGATCAAGGAGATGACACCACTGAATCCCACAAATCTATTAACGTAGAAGTTCACACCACAAACTCAGATAGTCAAAACAGATCAATTTAAGAAGTAGAAGCATACAAGATGAGTCTCACAGATAATGGGAAGACAAAGAAACCACCCCCAATCAAAATAAAAGGAGAAATCCTCAGAAAGAGTGCTAAATGAAATAGAGGCATGTCAACTATCAGATACTGAGTTCAAAACAACAGTTATAAGGAAACTTAAGGAACTCAGTGAGAATTACCAAACACTACAGGGAAACTACAAGGAACTTATGGCAAACTATACCAGCATAAAAAAGGATGTAGAAATTATCAACAAGAGCCAAGAGTAAATGAAGAATGCAATTTCTGAATTGAAGAGCACCACAGAAGGAATCAAAAGCAGCTAGATGAGGCAGAGGATTGAATTAGCAAGCTGGAGGACAAGGTGAAAAAAACTCCCAGAAAGAGCAAGAAAAGGAAAAAAGACTCAGAAAGAATGAAGAAGGGTTAAAGGTACTACAGAGTGACTAGATTAACAATGGAAGGAGACAGCCACAGAGAGTAGATCCCTGGCAGTCTCATGAAACAACATGAAACACAATATAATACAATAGGGATACCAGAAGGAGAAGAAGAGGAACAAAAGATAGAAATCCTGTTTGAAAAAAAGTAATGATGGAAAACGTCCCTAATTTGAGGAAAGAAAAAGACAGACAAGTTCAGGAAGCACAGAGGGTCCCAGTCAAGAGGAACCCAAAGAGGCCTACTCAAGATACATCATAAGTAAAACGGCAAAATTCAAAGACAAAGAGAAAATCTTAAAGGCAGCAAGGGAGAAACAGATAATAACATACAAGGAAGCCCCAATGAGGCTAGCAGCTGACTTCTCAGTTGAAATGCTCTAAGCCAGAAGGGAATGGCAAGAAATATTCTAAGTAATGAAAACCAAAGGCCTGCAACTGAGACTGCTTCATCCAGCAAGGCTGTCAATTAAAATGGAAGGCCAAATAAGGAGCTTCCTGGGACAAAAAGAAGTCTAAAAGAATACACCTCCACCAAACCAGCTCTGGCAAGAGATGCTAAAGGGTCTGCTTTAAGAAGAGGAAGAAAAAGAGTAAGAAAGAGAGGAACAGGTACAACAGGGGAAAAATGAATAAGCACCTATCAATAATAACCTTAAATGTTAATGGATTAAATGCCCCAATCAAAAGACATAGAATAGCTGAATGGACAAGAAAACATTACTCTCGCAAATATGCTGCCTACAAGAGACCCACCTCAGAACATGAGACCTACACAGACTGAAAGTGAAGTGTTAAAAAAAATATTCCAAGAAAATGGAGAGAAAAAAAAGATGGGGTAGCAATATGTATATCAGACAAATAGACTTCAAAACAAAGGTCATAAAAAGAGACAGAAGGACAATTCATAATACTCAAGGGAAAAATCCATCAAGAAGACATAAGCATCATAAACATGTATGTACCCAACATAGGAGCACCCAAATATATAAGGAAAATCTTGGAGGACTTCAAGAAAGGTATAGACAGCACCACACTTACACTAGGGGATTTTAACACTCCACTGTCAACAGTGGATAGATCTTCCAAACAAGATATCAACAAAGATATTGTGACACTGAACAGTGCCCTAGAACAAATGGACTTAGCTGATACATATAGAACCTTCCATCCCAAAGAAGCAAAATACACATTCTTTTCAAATGCACATAGATCATTCAAAGGTAGACCACATGATAGTAAACAAAACAAGCCTCAACAAATTCAAGAAAACTGAAATTATATCAAGCATCCTCTCATACTACAAGGGCCTAAAACTAGTAACCAACCTTAAGGAAAAAACTCAAAAACACTCAAATTCATGGAGTTTGAATAGCATGCTATTAAACAATGAATGGGTCAAGAATGAGATCAAGGAAGAAATAAAAAAAGTTTCTGGAAACAAATGAAAATGAACACACAACAGTCCTAAACTTATGGTACACAGCAAAGGCAGTACTGAGAGGGAAGTTCATAGCAGCACAGGCCTACCTAAAAAAAGGCAGAAACATTTCAAACAAACAACCTAACCCTATACCTACAAGAACTGGAGGATCAACAACAAACAAAGCCCAGAGATGGTAGAAGGAAGGAAATAACCAAGATCAGAGCAGAATTAAATGACAGAGACTAAAAGAACAATTCAAAGCATCAATAAATCCAGGAGACAGTTCATTTAAAACATAAACAAAATTGACAAGCCTTTAAGCAGAATCATCAAGAAAAAAAGAGAGAGGACCCAAATAAACAAAATCAGAAATGAAAGAGGACAGATTACAAATGATACCTCAGAAATTCAAAGTATTATAAGAAATTCCTATGAACAACTATATGCCAAGAAATTTGAACACCTGGGTTAAATGGACAAATTTCTAGGAAAATATAATCTTCCAAAACTGAATGAAGATGAATGAGAAAGCCTGAACAGACTGATAACAGCTGGCGAAATTGAAGCAGTAATCAGAACTCCCAGCACACAAAATCCCTGGATCAGACAGTTTCAAAGAACTTTACAAAACATTTAAGGAAGAACTAACCTATATCCAAAGACTATTCCAAAAAATCCAAGAATAGGGATGACTCCCAAACTCTTTTTGTGAAGCCAGCATCATCCTAATCCCAAAACCAGATAAGACACATAAAGTCATAAGGGAAGCGCAAATCAAAACCACAGTGAGATTTGTCACTGCATATCAATTAGAATGGCTGTGATCAAAAAGCCAAGAGATAACAAATTCTGAAAAGGATGTAGAAAAAAGGGAACTCTTGTGTATTGTTGGTAGAATTGTAAGTTGGTAATGAAAACAGAAAACAGTATAGAAATTGTTCAAAATTAAAAATAGAACTACCATGTGATTCAGCAATTCCATCTCCAGCAATATGTCCAAAAGAAATGAACATACCATGTCAAAGAGATATTCACTCCCATGTTCATAACATCTTTATTTTATCATGGGCAGGACACAGAAACAACCTAAGTGTGCAAGTGATGGGTTAAAAAGTATATATATATGTGTGTATATATATATATATACACACACACGTATATGTAGTTATATATAGTTATGTATACACACTATATCTATATATAAATACACATATTTATATATATATAATGTATATATAGAATAGAAAGTTGATACTTTATTATTCTATATAAGAAAGAGCACATGCTTCATTTAAAGCAGGAAATCTTCAATCCAATACAAACAAGAATCCAGAAAAGGAAAAGCTTGAGGAACCAGGATTTTCATAGTATTTATTCTGCAAGTTTGGAGAAAACTCTATTTGAAGAGCACAAATAAACTCATCAATTCTAAAACATTAGCATTTCTCCTATAATGTTATGTATGCATTAATTTAAAATGTCCTTTTAGGCAAAATCAAGCACCAGAAATAACTAGACTTAGAAAGAAAGTACTGTAGAGGTAAACCACTAAAAATCCTGTGCAACTTTGTAACCTGTCCTAATGAAAACAATGTCTTAATAAATCTCTTTTTTATTTTATAATTTTTTATTGTTGTTCAAGTACAGCTGTCCCCATTTTACCACAACTACATACCCTCTCCCCTACACTACCCATCCCCACCTCTCACGCTCCAAACTACCCCCTTAGGCTTTAGGGGAAGGGCTATCAAGGAACATTTATAAAGGACTCAGAGTGTTAATAAATTTTAGCACAAATAAATGCCCACTGGTATTTTCACCTAGTACCTGAGTCAATTAATTGTGGGTTCAAATGCTGGGGCTCACCTTTCATCTTTTGCATGTAGGTCCCCGAGGATATGAATTCTCAATGGAGATATTTCAAAACAAATTAAAAGTCTTGCTATTTAGAAATATTTTCAACTTTTTTTATTGGCACTTGCAGCTTCACTGGATACACAAACATTGTAGAAAGCACACAGATTCTTGATAACATCAAATCATTCAAAATTAACACCAAAAGAAAGGCACTTTTCTAGTATTTTTATATCTTTTTTTTAAGACAACATATTTCTAAGGTATTCTCTTTAATAATGAGAAAACTTCCCTTGATCTTTTCAAAAGCCACTAAATTGGTGTCAACCAGTGCAACATCTGGGTTATACTTACATCATTTCTCCATTTACTAATTCTCTATAAAGTAGTTTGTGACATATAAACGGTCATATGTTCTTTCATAGGATAAAGTTATATTCAAATTTAAAGACTTAATGCTACTCTCTAAAGTGTTATAATTTTAAGTATGTCTTTGCTAGTTTGTTTTCTAAAAAAATACATATATAGACAATACATATTTATACATACACATTACAAGCACCTTCAAAATGGATCTGAATGTCGTTGTTTTACTTTATTCCTGGTTATATAAATTTTAAAATATATTTTACATATTTTTCACAGTAGAATATTAAGGAAGGATAAAAGTAAACTAAAACTATTAAACCTTAATTTTCCTAGAAAGAGCCATATTGTAAACTGATATGTAAAATCCTATATACATTAAAAACAAATTAGAAATGTTTCACAGAAAAATACTTTATTATGAAAAGAAAGATCTCCATAGATACATTTCTACTAGACAGGTGAAGATCCTGTGGATTTCCCTTTCTAAATGCAGGGCACAGCATCACATCTGGTAGAAGCTTTGAAGAAGAAACTCCTGTTTTCACATGCAGCTCCGTAGACATTCTGCACTCCTGCTCGTTCAAACAGAGAAGAGTCAAGCAGTTAAGTAGTTTCCACCCAAAAAACTAGTTTATAGATGTTCATAAATGCATATTTAAGTTAAGGAAGAAAAATATATAGTATCATATAAATACTCGCTGCTTCACATTTCTTTCTGCTAGACAGGGCCCTGAATGGGGCAGGGAGTACCCTTACACACACAGTCATTGGCTACAGTGAGTAACAAAGGACAAACTTTGTCAGTTGTTCCTTCTCTCAAGAGACTAAAAGCTATTGTTGATAAAGAAGTTTTTGTTTTATAATAACCTGATTTTCATTCTAATATTTGCAAATTTTCTATATAATTTGGATGGGAGCATAAATATATATGAAGTAATTAAAAGAAAAACTTTGGCCCTGGCTGGCATAGCTCAGTGGATTGAGCGTGGGCTGTGAACCAAAGTATCGCAGGTTCGATTCCCAGTCAGGGCACATCCCTGGGTTGCAGGCCATAACTCCCAGCAACCACACATTGATGTTTCTCTCTCTCTCTCTATCTCCCTCCCTTCCCTCTCTAAAAATAAATAAATAAATAAACATCTTTAAAAAAAACAAAAAAACTTTGTATTGACATGTTAAAGCTTAAGAAAAATTCCACAAAGGGTTGACACTTCTTCTACACACAAATTTGAAAATTTCTTCACATGGAATAATTATTATTAATCATAAAATGACATTTAAATGCACAAAAGTGGATATTAATTCAGGTATCAGGTAGGTTTTATCAATAAAATTCAAGTCAAGGTAAAAATAGAAAGGTTACAATATCATGCTGAATTTTATGTCTACTAAAATTAAAAGACTATGCAAAATATGATTACAAACTGGCCAACTGACAAGAGACATTTTCTAAGGAAATCTCTATCATCAAATAAAAGAAAAATAAAATGTTCATTTTTAAGGGTTTAAAATAGGTTTTCTTTTGGAGAATAAATATGACCTTAATTTAAATTTTTATTATATGAACTGAATTGGCAAATTTAATTTTGAAAAATTATTGAGAAATAAACATCCTCAATGCACATAAAAAGTACCACAAAGAAAACATATGAAACCCAAGTAACATTATTTAGTCAAAGTCCAATGACTAGTCTGTGAGACAGTACTGCATTCAGTCACTTGTGTGTGTTTTCCCATATCCACTTCATCCTTTTCTTCCAAGTATTATTCTTTTATTGAAAGTACAAAATATATATATTAGAATCTGTAAAAAATTGAAAACACAAAGACTATATTTCTATATTTATACTAAAATATATGAAAACTTATGGGATCATATGGAACATATTCATTTATTAAACATTCCATTATATAATTATTTTAGAATTTATTAGTATAATATTCCACTGAAGGACTGACAACATGTAATTCTTACGCATTGATGATCCGGTTATAAATCAGTTTCTTCCGTCTCTCTCTTTTTTTTTAATTTTAGAATTTTTACAGGCATAGACAGGAATTCATTTTTTTCCTTTAGTGAATATTTGTGAAGGCCAAATGCAGTAGCAGTGGACAAGATAGTGCATACTTTGCAAAAAAAACCTAAATAAAAAAAAAACAACCACCATCAGATGCGTCAATTTATTTAAAGCAAAAATATTTGTGGAAAGAATGTTAGCTGCCAAAGAAAAAATAAGTGTACTTTGTCTCTAAAGGTACCAATTTTCTTATTGTACAATGTAATTAAAGTCATAAACATATCAGGTTACCTAAAGGAGACTTTTAAAATAGTCACAAAAACTTTCAGATTTCTTAAATGTGTAGCCCAAGAAAAATGCAAGGTGCGTTGCTATTTCACAGAATGTGTTAAGTCAAAAACAAAAAAAAATTATTTCTACCTTCAAAACTTAATTATCAATAGGAACTGGAATCTGTTTAAGTCACTTCATGCAGCCTTACTCTTCTTGAAATATTCATCATTCTCCAAATACAAACAAATGTTTTAGAAATATTAATTGATTATAGGAGGGTTTAAATTGATTTTTATGTTTCAAGTTTCAGAAAATTAATATAGTACAAGTATTACTTAAAAGTACTTGAGCTTTGGGTTCAAATAACCCTATTGATTAAAGTAAAAAATATTACAGATCAACAATATCAATTATCTGATAATATAAATTGCAGTGATTTCAAAAGATAAAAGAAAAAATTAACAAGCCTATATCATTTATAATGACACAGTATTTTGTACATTTCATTATAAGAGCCAAACACTATAAACAATCCAAATGTACATGAATGAAAATAGAGAAACTGTAGTACATTCACAAAAAAAGTTAAAAGCTCAAACTACTGCTATAAAATATCATGGATGAATTTTCCAAAAGCATACCATTAAGCAAGACAGACACAAACGAATAAACAAAAAATCAGTATATGCTGTATTACATTTGCATACATTTCTAGGATAGGTAAAACCAACATATTGTAGTAGAAATCTGAACGATGTTTATCTGTGGAGGAGGGGGATGTTCTGGGAAGGGGCGCAGGGGGAATTTCTATACCTTGTTTTGGGTGGTGGTTCCACAGGTGCAGTCAATTACCAAAAGCCATCAAACCAAACACCTAAGATCTATACTATGTAACTATATATTAATTACAAAAAAAATCAGTTATTTTAGATTGTTGCTTGATACATTTTTATCATTAATATTCTTTTACTTTTTCCATTCGTTTTTATTGTTGACACTAATACAGATGTCCCATCCACTACTTCTTTGCCTACCTCCAACCTTCTCCTTCCCACTTCTTTCTAGCCATTACCCCACTGTTGTCTGTGTCTATGTGTCATGTATATATGTGCTTTGGCTAATCCCTTCACCTTATTTCATCCAGTTCCACCTTCCCCCTCTGCTCAGACAGCTGTCAGTCTGTTCCATGTATCCATGCCTGTTTCTATTTTATTCATCAGTTTATTTTGTCCATTAGATAACACACATAAGTGAAGATCATATGGTATATGATTTATATGTGTGGTATTAGATTACACACATAAGTGAGAATCAAACTAACTGGCTAATTTCACTTAGCATAATAATCTCCAAGTCCATCTATGTTGTTGCAAAAGGTAAGATATTTTTTCTGTTTCATGGCCACATAGTATTCCACTGTGTAAATGTACCACTGCTTTTTTTATCTGTTCAATGAAACAGAGTGTAACCAGCATCTGAATCAAGAACAAAACATTGTCTACAACAGAGAATCCCTCTTCACGTTTAATCAAATTCACTAACCCAAAAGGGTTAGTTTGGTTTGCTTTGCTTTAGAAATGTTTGATGGCAGGTCAAAATTATGTAAGTGGAATCATACACTGCAAACGGATTTATGACTGGTTTATTTCTTTCAACATTATGTTTGTGTGAATTATCTATATTTTATGTATTTGGGCACTTTCCCTTTTCATTGTTGTATAGTATTCTATTGTTGCCTTTATCAAAATTATTATCCACTTTATTGTTTACTGGCTATTTGATTATCTACTTTTGTGAATTTCTTTCAAGTCTTTTGTCCACTTTTCTATTAAGTTATTACTCCTTTGCTTAGTGTTTATTTGTGAGAGTACTTTATATATTTTGGACATTTGTTCTTTTTCACCTTTTTCACTGTCTTCTACACTGCAGCTCTCTTTTCTCTCTCTTAATTACTTCTTTTGATGATCAGAATTTATTAGTTTTCATATAGCTTGATTTTTGTAGCTACTGCTTTTGGTATCCTGTTTATGAAATTTCTTCCTACTCCAAGGCCATGAAGATACTCTCCTGTTTTTCTCAAAAGTACTGATTGTTTTATCTTTTACATTTACATCTGCTATGCATTTAGAATTGCTTTTTGTACATATGATTTGAGGTAGGGATCAAGATATGTTTTTAGATATGCATATATAAAATGAGCCATTACCCTGTTTGAAGACCATCTTTTTAACATTTCATTGTCTTCCTTCACCATAACTCAGTTGAGTGTGCAGGTGTGGGTTTGTTTCTGGGTCCTCTGTTCCGAAGGTGGAAACACAAGGCCCGCAGGCCAAATCCAGCCCTCCACCTTGTTTTATCTGGCCTGGCACCTTGTTTCTACCCAGAGGCAGCACCAAGCTCCTTGCCCCTATTTAAGGAGTAGTTACATTTACACAGTCCTAAAATTACATTCAGCCCCTCAAAGGCAACCTCAAAGCTGATGTGGCCCTTGGTGAAAATGAGTTTGACACCCCTGCTCTGTTCCATTGGTCAGTGTGATGACATTTGTATCACTCACTATCCTACTGTGTTGATAGCTTGATAATAGGTTTGGGTATCTGTAGAATATATCCTTCAATTTTGTTTCATCTTCAAGATTCTCTTGGCCCTTTGACCTTCAAGTGAATTTCAATTCCCTTGTCAATTTAAAAAAAAAATAAATACCTTGTGGGATTTTGTTTGTGATCTCTTGATGCTATAAATTAATTTAGGAGAAGTGGCATTTTCAAGTCTTTATATCTGGAAGCATATGCATTTTTTCATTTACAGTGGTGCCTCAGTACTCACCATTAATTTGCTCCAATGAGAGGTGAGCAAGCGACAGCTGATGAAGCATTTTCTCTTGTGGGGTGGCGTTGTAACTCATACAAGTTCTAATATGTGCGAAGCGTGGTGTGCAAGCACTGAGTGCTGAAATCTTTTTTTCTCATCAATGAGACAAGTACCAGGTTTGAAGAGTACTGAAGTTGACAAGTACTAAGGTACCACTGTATTTACATTTTAACATCTCTTAAGTGAAATTTGTGGTCTTTAGTATACAGTTTTTATACCACTTTCAATGGATATTTTTCTTGGTTCTTCATTTTTTATGTTATTTTAGTTATTGTATTTTTTTTATTTGTTTGTACCTGGTATATAGAAACACAATTGATTTGTGTATATTGATTCTATGTTTAATGAGCATACTAAATTCACTTCTTAATTCCAATATATGTATTTCTTGATATTAATACTAATTACAGGTATATTCACTTTATAAAAATGTGTTGAATTATATTTTGTGTGTCCTTTTCTGAAAATATATATAATTCAATAAAGATTCTACAGAGATAATATAAAACAAGCCTAATGAAGTGGTAAACATAGCAAGTTAACATAGGAAATGTTTGCAAAAGACTTATAAGTCATCTCTCTAGTGCAATTTAGTGATAGAACCCTTCATTTAAGGTAAAAGTATGTATGTAATGTACATATGTAGTGAGTCATTCCAATGAAAATTAAGAGAAAGATCAGAAGAATTTTCTTGCTACCACAGAGAACTGAAGGATTGATATGATAAATTTCTTACCAACTTTTTTGAGTGATAAAATTTCTAAGAATGGTGAATGCTACCACCTCCCTCCACAGGAAAAAAACTTCTTGGACATAAACTGAATGAAAAGAATTTTAGGGTTTCGAAGATATACTAAAGCTTAGTATGGGCTTCTAGGGTCCACGGATCCCTTTTGGATGAGACTTGCTCCATCGTGGCCGTAGTCACACACTGAGTACATCTCACTGCAATGACTGCTCTTCACCTGCTCTGTCCAACAGAGCAGTCCAACATGACCATCAAACAGGTCGAATTCAGCTGTTGCTGATGTGAAACTGAATTTCTAATTGTATTTAATTTTATTTCATTTCTATTTGAATAGCTATACATGGTTAATATGCACTGTGTTGACAGAATAGCTCTAGAATTTCTGGTACTCTAGATAGTCACCTGAAGTGCTTTATTAAAAATATGCATGCCTACCTCTAATCCCTGGGATCCTAATTCAGGGCCCCAGTACTTATATTTTTAGCAAGCACTCCAAGTTTTTCTGATTCAAGTGACTTATGAAATATACTTTAAAATGTACTGGTTTACACAAAATTGCCACAAATGCATATTCCTATCACAGTTTCCTGTATTTGCCTTCTCTTACTGTAATTTCCCATGTTTTTATTATTGTGATCTCCTTTCAGTAGCTCCTTAAAAGGACTGAGTAGTTTATCATCATTCTCAATTATGAACTCTGTTTAAAGGTAGGTTAGCATAAAAATTGAAAGGCTCAGCAGTATTTTAAGCAGATGTCCTTAGGAACAATGCCTAGTTTTGTTGAATTGCCTCTGAGAAATTTATTTTGATTTCTTAAATGTCATTTTTGACTTTTTAATTTTTTCTTAAATTTTACTTTTCAGGTTAAGTGTTGACTAAGTTTCCAGGTAATTAATTTCTGAATTAGAAGGCATTGCTCTATATTTTTTATCAAACAGGTAATTGTTATTGTTAAACATTAGAGTCTAACATTATGTGGTTCTTTGAATTACTGAACCCAGTTAGTAAAATCACAAAACATATAATCACTTTAAAATATTTATCACACCAATAGCATCTATACAATAACATCATTCAATGTTAGTAATGATTAAGACTTCAAAATTATATAGCGCCAAATCCTCCTTTTACAGATGAATAAAGATGCAGGAAGATCTACTGAATTATCCAAACTCATACAAACGTATCTAGACTATCCCAGCACTTTGGCTGTAGCTCACACCCCCCACGGCATGTCAAGTCCTCTACCTCTCACTTCTTCAATGAATGCTTGCTGTGTGCCAAGCACTGTTACATCATTGAGCATAAGAGACAATATGAAACTTATATTTAAGTAGGGTAAGAGTATGTTGATGCTCTTTAGTGGTGCGAAAACCTTTTTTTAAATCATCCAATCTTTCATGGTAGAAATGGAAAGGGTCGCAGGGCCAAACAACTTGGCTGAATATGTATATAGGCAAAACTACTTCCCAAATTGAAAATCTAGAAATTATCACCCTTTATTCAGGAATAATATAAAACAACTGTATATCTAATACAATGACTCAAATATTTACATATATTCTATAGTACTTTAGTTTCTAAAATATTGTTATGTAGTAATATAAGGCTTCTTTAATCATCAAAGTATCCATTTGCTATGAACAATCATAATTTTGAAAATAATTTTACCTCTCTACAATTCTTCAGTAGATATGACTTACATGTTCCAAAAAACAGGTAGGCCATTTTTGCCTTGTTATAGATCCAACAGTGTTCTCTGTTTCCACAGTGCCCACTGTCCCAAAAGGTACAAGAACTTGCTCCTACCATTTTAAACACTATTGGTCCAGGTATACTCCCTATGAAAAAATGCAGAGATTGTCAATTCTTCATGAAAACACTATAGGTTGGGATCATAATAATTTTTATCCTAAAATTAAACTTCTACATATATATTTAGACATCATCACTATCAAACATATCATTGAAAATTATGTAACAATTTACTTACAAATAGGATTATAATAACTAGAAACAATATGATTTTGAAAAAGTTTATCCCTATAAGTATAAAAAATTGGTAGATTTGCATCTTTTCACAAAGGTGTGTATGTTTTTACTTGACATCTCAAAACTGCTAAGTTTTGAATGAAAAATTTAGGACAAAGTATTTCCAACAGAGATACTAAATACTGATTTTCAGTACTCAGTGTTGTTCCAAAAATTTCAAATTTGGAATTTTCAGTAACTGAAAAATTAATTTTATAATCAAATGTGTATCTGTTATTTATCAAAATATTGAGGAGAATAACTTAAACTTTGGTGTGTTAATAGCGGCCCTGGGTTCAGATGACTGCCAGTCCACATTCGCAGAACAGCTGAGCGCTGCTGCCTGCATGAAGCCTCTACTACCCTCGGAGGCCGCGTCTGCTCGGCAACAGTGTCACTTGCAGGTAAAGGTGAATTGAGTCATTTTTATAAAGCCACCCCGAAGACACCAGGACCAGGTTCTGAAAACTAACATGTCTAATGACTGACCATCTTCTTTAATAAATTATGAGGGCCCTCATGCCTCATGATTTCATTCCTGCCAAAGACCACTATCTAACACCAGAAATCTTGTTTCAATGAGGGCTGGCACTCTGTTTGTAATTGTTCAAGGTAAAAAACCCTCGGCCTACTATGCATTCCCAATCCATGATAAATTTTTGTAACACTAACTGCAAACATAGATTGGATATGCTGGTTTCTCTCTGTCTCTATGACAAGCCCCAGACACCAATTTAATGTGACTAGGACATATTTCAGTAAAAGCCTCCTTTTTTCATATTCTCCACATTATATTCTATTAACTATTTCTCCCTCCAGTAGCAGAGTTATCTTTTAAATGTAAATCAGATAATATCTATCCTCTGCTTAAAATTCTCTGATAGCAAAGCCCTGTCCAGAGAGTCTGTATCTAAAATATCATCTTATTCTACCCACTTTCATTAAAAAATGCATCACTTTCAATGGGTTTGTTTCTGATGCAGGAAACTGTCTATGCAGTTTTCTTATGTTCTCTCTTCCATTACAAGCCTGTCCTTCTCTAGTGGATCATTGTGCACCATAAAAATATCCTCTTTTTTTTCCCTATTAAAGCTAATTTAAACCCCCTACTGATGTAGGTCTGGAATGGTTTCTCTGGTTCACATCAGAGCCACACTAAAATTATGTCTGCATTCTTGACTGCATTTATCATGTGTCAGTCTTCAATCCAGGCCAATCTTGTTTTCTTACCCCACCAATATGTTCAATCAGCTCCTTGAATCAGGGGCCCTAATATAGTCCTAATGTGGATTTGAAAGCTAGTTTTTGCTATTTTAAGAAAGCATGGAATACAGAGTACATTACCCTCAGCAAAACTAATTCTTTCTTTTGGTGGAAATCCTTAAAATTATCAGATTCAGTCACTTTGGTAATGAAATGTTTAAAAGCAGTAGTTTAGGTTACTGACTTCCCAAATACAAAGCAATGTGTAGTTGTTAAGCTCATATAAGTGTTTATTTCAGCTACCAAACCACTTGTGTGAGCTTAGTGAACATACTTGTGATCAAATGGATTATCTCTCCCAATTGAATACAATATTAATGCATATTTTATATGGCAGAATAGGGTTTACATTAGTTATTATCTTTTTACATTAAGTATTACCTCCTAAATTCTGCAAAGCAGCTCCTCCTTCACTTGGTTTATTGCTGTTTACCTTCATTATTTATTTGAAATTATAAATATACATGTAAACATATATATTTTTACATAAATATACATGTAAAACGTACATATTCACATATCAAAATAGTAACATTTTGATATAATAAAAGATTACTAAGAGTACATACCAAATACTCTCAAAATCACAAAACTCATGCCCAAGGCCAAACAACGTTGTCTGTGAGGTGTGATCCTGCAAGCAAAAAGCAATGATATCATCAAAGCATCATTATTGTTAGCTACAGAGAACATTCTCTAGGTTCGAGGTGAACTTTTCTTTTCTGTGCATGAATTAAACTAAGAATCTTTGGTCAGTTAACAGAGTACAGCCTGCTTTAACTATAGAATCGCTACTCCTCCCAGTTCTCCAAAACCTGCCCCTTGCCAACCAGTTCCAAAGCTTCTTGCACTTCACAAGGAGTAGGCAGTTATGACCCAAACCCTCTGTCCCTGAATCCTGAAAAAAAAGTCATACCACCACCTTTCCCACTTCTCTTTTGTCATTCTGTGGTACACTCTCATTGTCTTAGATTATTCTTTTTGCCCCCGGAAGATCCACTCTCTACATTTCTCACCCTTCTGTTTGCCCTGAATGGGCTGACCTAAATGGACTATATCAATAGGCTCTCTTGCCTTCTCATTGGGTTCTGCCAATGGAACCCTCCACAGTGAGGAAGGAAAGTGACATCAAGATCTTCATCCCCCAAACTCCATCCCTGAAGAGTTCCTTCAGGATGACTTGGTCCCTAGACAAAGAGGTTCTCCATACAAGTCTCTGTCCTTCCTATCCATTTTGCTTTGGGCCTGGCTGGGGTGGAACCCAGAGGTACTGCATTATACCTGGGGATTCCCTAAACCCTGCTGTCCTTTTAAATGGCCACTTTAGTCAACCTTGCTTGAGTTGCCCTAATTTGGGGGTGTCATCTCTTTCCTGTTGGACCTCTCACTGTTACCTTACTATTCAAAAGCTAAAATATATAAAAAATAAAGTTCCCAAATAAAAACAATGAAGATCTCTGTATTTTCTATTGGCTAATTGAATACTTATTTCAAAAAGAAAAATAATGCATAATATCATACATTGTAGTTTGGAAAATAAATGGAAAACAAATTAAAAAATTCAACCTTTCAGGAATTGGAACTATAAAAACTAGCTATATTTTAAATGAATATTTTAAGTAAACTCTATACTTGTCCTTTGCTTCCTGTTCCAGAACTTGGACAGAAAACTAGCATGACAAATATTTTCACCCAACATCACTCAACTTATTAAAATGTAGCATATGTATAATATTTTGTGATTATTTTTCAGAAAGTGAGATAATTCCACCTGTACCAGTCTGGAAAATATATCTTTTCCTCTAATGCTTACTACTAGTAAAATGAAAATAAATGAACCAATTCTCAAATGATCAGTTTTAAATAAAAGATTTTATACTTTTGTTCTGAGCAGATTCATTAAAGAAAGATAAAATAAGTAAAGCTTCACATTTTAGAACCACACTTTAGTGTAAAGGTTTTGGTACAAATTGGAAATAGTCATATGCTTAACTGTAATCGAGTGCTCTGCTTCATTTAGCATAAGTAGTTTTCTTATATGGAATGTAATACTGCTGCTCTCTGAAGCACCTATAGAGCAGACCATAACTCATAAGTAGAGTCATTAGAAGTATTTATGTACCTTCAGTTTGATTACAATCCCCTTCCTAACTGATAAACAAAACAACACGGAAAGATTAATGATTCCCAGGATTTTCCAAACTCAGTTAAATGAACAACACAAAAATAATAATAGATACTTATAAAAACAAAATTTTAATGAAAAACTACAATGTTTTCATAACAATGTGAATGCATTTTATTATTCTAACAAGTAAGGTTATGATAGGATGATTTAAGAACTTCAGGGAGTAAACAAAAATTTTGTTAGTACTCTTTCAAAATGTAAAAGGCAGTTCCTACTATCTCTTACAACTTCTAAATGTACATTTTCAGTCCATGTCTTTCATAGAAGGCATCAGTTGTAGACTTCAGTTCCTGCCTTACACTAAAGTTGTTCTTCCCCTAATGCTCCCTATCATAAGAAGGGAACCATCATCCATGTGGTTTTCAAGCCCAAAACCTAGAAAGAGGCATCCTTGATACCATCCTGTTCCCCATTCACTGCAATCAATAATCAAATACTGTTATTTTATAATTTTATTTTTTTCATATTTCTTTTTCTGATTTTCTACATCTCTAAGTCCAGTTATCTATTCCAAGCCTATATCTTCTGCCTTAAAGTAAAATTGAAATGACTTCCTAATTTACCTCTCATACCTCCCAACACCATTATCCTTCATTCCACTTTCCACATAGAGACACACTGATATTATTAAGGGTGGAGGTCTGATTATTTCACTGCTACACTAGGATCCTTCAAAGTCTTCCTATTGTTCTTAGGATAAAATCTAGAATTAAAAAAAACAAAGGTTCAAGGGTCATCCAGTCTTACCAGTCTCATTCCATGACACCTCACAACTGTTGTCTTTCTTACTCTCTTTGTCCACAACATTCAAAAATACGAACAGTCTTATAAAGCTGCATCAGAATCTTTACGTGTGTTTCTCACGCTGAGTGAAATACTTGTCCCTACCCTTTAGGGCTCAGCTTAAGTGTTATTTCTTCAGCATACCCTCTCTGAATGCCCAGACTAAATTAGATCATCCTATAATTTTCTCGTTGCATTTTTCTATTTTCTTTGCAGCGTGTTTTAATATTGCAACTAAATACTTAATTGCATACTTAAGTATTTACTTTATTAAATACTTAATTAGTGAAACCTAATTTATTATTTATTTTTTGGCTGTCTCTCTTGCCACTCTTACACATCCATTAAGGTGGTAGGAACCCAGTCATTTTTATTCCTCTTTTAGTCCATTTTTTTCCTTAAAGTGTCCATCTACCCTCTTATTTGAATCCATGGTGTCTATCACAGTTCAGAAGACACAAACATATTAAAATAATGAGGAATGAAAGGGAAAGATGGAAAAACCTAGTTTTGGTATTTTTTTAGGTTTTTATATTCAGTTGTGTTTTTTTTTTTTTTTTCATTTTTTAAATCATTGTTCAAGTACAGTTTTCGGCCCTTTACTCCCATCCCAGCCCTCCCACCCATCCCTCCCCACCTCCCTTCCATTTCCATCCCCCTCTAGTTTTTGTCCTTGTGTCCTTTATCTTTGTTCCTGTTAACCCTTCCCATTCTCTCCTTAAATTCCTTGTTGTCTCCCCTCTGGTAACTGTCAGTCTGTCCTTTACTTCAGTGTCTTTGACTAAATTTTGCTTGGCTCTTTGTTTTGTTGTTTAGGTTCTTGTTAAAGGTGAGATCATATGGTATTTGTCTTTCACTTCCTGGCTTATTGCACTTAGCATAATGCTTTCCAGTTCCATCCATGCTGTCACAAAGGGTAGGAGCTCCCTCTTTCTTTCTGCTGCATAGAATTCCATTGTGTAAATGGACCACAGTTTTTTGATCCATTCATTTACTGATGGGCACCTAGGTTTCTTCCAGCACTTAGCTATTGTAAATTGTGCTGCTATGAACATTGTGGTGCATAAAAACTAGTTTTTCTTAATAACCACATTGATGAAGAGATACAGATAAATCATGATACTTTTCTATTTAGACTTAAGCCTCACATAGCTTCAAACTTCAGAAAATTTCTCCAGAGAAAAAACAATGCTGTCATCCTTAACTTCATGTGAGCAGCAAAGGTCTGCCAATTTGCAGGTCTCCTGTAGTGACCTTCCGCCTAGACCTAGCCTTGCAGAACACTTGCTCCTCTCCATATTGACCATAAGCATACTGGTCCATGACAAATGGTCCTCAATATCTGGTCCTGTCAAAAAAGTCCATGCATAGAAAATATCCCTGTGTTCAAACCACCCACAATATTTATTTCTACTTTGGGTTTACAGGATTAATACATAAAAATACTACCATGTTATATAGGTTAAATAATTGGTTTGAGGCTGCATTGCCAAGAATCACCCTTGTTGCCTTGGTAGCCAGTGTGATGGAGATGGGTCTGGGTTTGAATCTTGCAGAAGAGCAGGATTGTATTAACTCTGGACCAAATGTCTCTGGGAACATTTGGACAGAACCAAATATCTACACCTTATGGTATAGACAAGCTGTCCTTGTGGACATCTAATAGGACCAAATGTCTGCTAACTGGACCTGGTCCAGAGTATCAGCATCTACCCCTTCTCAAGAACCATCAAGGATTTCAGGGAAAGCTTTAGATCCTGATTCACCTCTAAAACCTTCTTCTCTCTCTGGAATTTCAATTCCTCTAGTCCTCTGCTTTCTGCCTTAAACAATATGATGTTTATCATTTGATCCATCTTCTCTAATCATGCCCTATAGGAGCAGTGGTCTGTTGCAAGTTACTCCATCCTACCCAACTCTCACAATGTTAATAATCACTTATTTGATAATGATTTCATAATTTATGCCTTTAAGTTTTGACTTTCATGGTATTTGAAATTTCAATTTTTAATTGAAATTTATTTGTTAAATTCATAGTATAATTATGTTGGGAACCACCCTGACTGGTATCAGAGGCTGAAACCCCCGCCTAGCTAAAGCTAAGGGAACGCCCTTGGAACCGTGAGCCAGCAAGGAGACAAAAGCTTATCTCCCTGGCAGGAATGCTGCTTCTGCTGCTTTATTCATAACTGAACCCCAAAAAGCTTGGTCAGTTAGCCAAAGACGGGTAAGATTCCCCATGAGGGGAACGACCTAAGCCAGGCACGATCACTTTGGGAGGCCCCCCAAAAGAAGGACTTGGGGGGCTGCAGCAAAAGGGGGTGATGGACCCTCACTCCTCGGCTTTGACATAGCCTGAGTTCTCAGCGTCTGGGAGAAAATCTCCTTATCTCTCGGTTGCCTTAGTTCCCTTGCTCCACCTAAGCCTAAAACAATGACAGGGTGGTGCAGCTCGGTACTGAGAAGTGCGGATTCCCCAGGGTGATCAGGCCTAAGAAAGAATATGTAAATTACTGTGAAACCTTCTTTGTTTAGAATGCTCTCAGTTGAATGAGAAGGGTCTTAGGAGGAAGTTAGTTTGTTCCTCAGTCTTACAGCTCTTTGACCCCCAACTCAATAGACCGGCAGAGTTCTTTGTTTTCTATAGTTCCTTACTTCCCCTAATGAGTACTGTACTTTACCTGAATTATTATGCAAAATGATCCCAATAAAAGCAGGTATGGATAGTAAATCAGCGCGCTCCCCACTAGGGGGGGTGGCCATTCTGTCCCTACTTCCCCACAGAAACTAGTCTGTCTCTGTGCATGTGTTGTTTTTTCTCGCGTGTTTATCGTCGAGCCATCCACAGCGTTCCGTGGTCACTGCTGGCCGGTGACCCACGCGCAACATAATTACAGGCATTAGAAAGCAAAGCGATATAAAGAAAAACATGCTTGAGAGACTTGTCTGTTTAAATCCTTGCCCTCTTGTCCCCCCATTACTACCCCACACTCCTTTGGGTTACATGGAGGTTACCATTTTAATTATTCAGTTATTTCTTTTAGTTGTTTTTACCTCCAGTATCACAGGAATTATAAGACACAGGGTCAAGAGGAAAACACATACAAAATGTAGAGTCCTTCAGTACATTCAGATACTAAATATCTGAAAGATTTTAAATTTGGGAGATTAATGTCCAAGAAAACAAATGACATGATAGAGAATATTATCAGAGAATGGGAAGCTACTAAAAATAAATGAAATTCTATAATGGCAAAGTATACCAATTAGAATTAATAACTCAATGGGTGAATTTAAAGGCTAATTAGACATGGATGAAAACAGAATTAGTAAACTAGAGTATAAGTAACTGGAAAAGCAGGTGAAGGTCAGATTGATTAACGGATTAGAATAAAAATAAATTTAAAAAAACTTTGATCTGAAACAGAGAACACAATAAGAAATGAAAATAGAAAGTAAAAGAGCATAAGAAACCCATGGACACAATGAAAGATTCATAATATGTATAACTGATATCCCAAATGTGAGTAGAGAAAGAACAGAGCAGAAGCAATATTTGCAGAAAGAATAGCTAAGAATTTTCCAAAACTAATGAAAGACATGCTGGTAGATAATCACCCAAGATGAGTGTCATAGATTCCTTTTTTCCCCTATATATGTGTGGTGCTCCTTACATGAAGGGGTGGACTCTAGTCACCCTCCTCTTGAATCATAAAGAGTTTTTCTGACAAATAGAATGCAGAAAAGTGCCATTCTTAGACTTCCAGCCTAATTCAAATGAAACCTTACAGTTTATGCCTTGTAGTCTATGCCTGGGTCTTTGGAACACAGCAATTTAGTTGCATCCTTTTGAAATTGTTACAATTTGTTAGCAGAATTACAAGTCACATAAACAGACCACTTATGGACAATCAACAGCCCCAACTAGTTTCCCAGCAAACTTTTGCCTAAATTATGAGACACCTTGGAATCCAGCCCAGTAATGCATTAAATGACTCAAGTGTCATGTGCCAGCTGACCACAAGTTCATGAAAAACTTTAAGCAAAAATTACCTATTGATCCCAGTTAACTCACACAATTATGAAAAATAAAGATAAACTGTTGTGAAGTGATTAAATTTGGAGTGGTTTGTTATTGCTGTAAGCTGAATTGTATCACCTCCAAAATATATATTCTGACATCCTAACCCCCGCACCTAAGAATGTTGCCATATTAGAGACAGGGTTTTACAGAAATAATCAAGTTAAAATGATGTGAGTTGGATGGGCCCTAATCCAATATGATGGTGTCCTTTTAGGTAGAGGAAATATGGACATAGAGAGAAATATGCACAGAGAGAAGACAATGTGAAGACTCAGGGAAGATGGCCATCAATAAGCCAAAGAGAAATCCTCCCCACATAGCACCCAGAAGGAACCAACCCTGCCAACACCCTGATTTCACATTCATGGCCTCCAGAACTGTGAAGAGAATAAATTTCTGTTGTTTAAGCCTTCCAGCATGTTGTACCTTTTTATGGCAGCCTAGCAAACTAACACACTTACCATCCTTCTAGATAACAGGGAAAGATAGCAAGCTTTTCTTTTAAAGACATAAGGAAATTTTAAAACTCCATGCACCACAAATACAAACAAAATTTCATTCAGGAATATCATAGTAAAATTGCTGACAGCCAAAAACAATGGGGAAATGTTAAAAACATCTAGAGAAAAAGGCACATCACATTCAAAGGAACTGTAATAAAAATGTTCTTATAGAAGCCAGAAAGACACTTAAATATTTCTTTTTAAAGTACTGAAAGAAAATAATCTCCAACTTCAACTTCCATAAATGACCAAAATAAATTTTATAATGAAGATAGATTAAAGACATCTTTACATAAGAAAAAATGAATAAAATTCATTTCCAGCAGAGCCAGAGTAAAATGATATTTTTTTCTGGAAGAAGAAAATACTCCCTAAGAAATGTAAGAAAAAAATGAATAGGTTAAAATTACATATTTTAGGATTTAAAACTTATGTTGCCTCAAATTACGTGAGAACAAAAAAAAAAGTTTGGAAGAGAGGCAGGTGTTCTTATGTCCTGGCATTATCCAGGATGTGGCAGAAGTACTAATGTAATTTGACTCTAACGAGTAATATATACTCCCGTAATGTCTAAGGTGACTACCACAAGAAAAATGAAATAGTACATAATTAGAAAAATAATGGGGGGAAATAATAAAAACTAGAAGTAACTATATCAATTCAAAATAATTTTTATAAAGGAATAGAAAGAACAAGAAAAAATTAAAACAAACACTAATAGACAAAACCCCAAACATACTAGCAATTACTTTTAATTTAATCTTCTATATACTCCAATTAAAAAATAAGTTGCTAATTTTTTTAAAAGTTACCTATATGTGGCCTACAAGAAAATAGCTTAAATAAATATAGTCAGAGGAAGACTGAAAGCAAAATACTAGAAAGTAAACATTATGAAAGTATGAATAAAATATAGCTGATGAAGCAATTTTTAAGTCAGAAGTAGTAACTATAAGTTATTAGAGAGAAAGAAGGCTATTTCATAAGGTCAATAAACCAGAAAGTGGTAGCAATTTTAAATTTGTTTTCAACTAATATAGATTCAAACTGTATATAGCAAAGGTGATGGAAATAAAATAATACACAAATCTGCCATAATAAACAAAGATTTAAAATCTTTTGTAAATCTAAAGAAACTTTCAAGAAACATATGCTTGTTTAAAAATATGTTCTTTGAAAACAGTGGAATCAATCTACAAGTAAATAACAAAATATAACCAGTAAATTATCAAATGTTAGAAATTAAACTATACACTTCTGAATAACACATGGTTCAAATTTTAAAAATACATTAAAAAGCATATTTGAATATAAAGAATGAGAAAAAACACATCAAGACTTTCAGGGTGCACACTTGGATAGAAAAGTCATATATGCTAACATGCAGGAGATATATGAGAATAAAATGAAAATATTTTTAACATAAAAGGGAAATGATAGAAATTATAAAAGCAGAAATATTTATTAATCTCTCCCACCTACACACACAAAGTTATTCAATGTTTAATTTCAAACCTCTCACATTTCCAAGCCCAAGTGTCATCACAAGTGATTCCTTCTAAAAATTTAATTTAATAAATGACACCACACCTTCATAAAACAGCACAGATGTTATGAAATGAGGAGATATTTCCCAACTGATTTTTTGAGAACAGAATAACACTGATGCCAAAACATAACAAGCTCATTAATAGGACGGGAAAATTGCATGACAGTTTTATTCATGAGTATGATGCAAAAATTCTGAATGAAATATCAACAAATCAAATCAAGCAACTAACCAAACCCAGTTTATTCCTAGAAAAAAGTACACATATCATATTGCAATAATTGTATTAGATATATGAGATAAATCTGATAAATTTCAAAGTTTATATTTTAAAGTTTTAATGAATTGGAAATGGAAACAAACTGGCTTATTGTGATAAACATTATAAAATACCATGCTTAAAACTGAAATTTACAGTAAATTTTATATCTAACAATGAAATGTCAAGTCTTTATCTTAATGGGCATAAAAATAAGGAGAGCAACTGTCACTACATCTATTCACCATTGTACAGGATAGCTTAATCAGCACAAGAAAGAAAAGGTATAAAGGTTGGAAAAGAAGGAATAAAAACTATTATTTGCAGATCATGATTATGTACACAAAACATTTAAAGTAACCTACCAACAAACTATTAGAAATTACTATGAGCACAACCACAGGATATGAGGCCCAAGCACAAGAATAAATTGCAATTTTTCATAGCAGCAATAAACAAGTATACTATACTGAACTATAGTAAACATCAACTACCTAGGAATGGATCTAATGAAAGAGGTGTATGACCTCCACTTTGAAGATAAAAATTAGGAAACATTGGAAGAAATACTTTAAATAAATAAAGTTATTTTATCTCACTGATTGATCAAGAGACTCAGCGTGGTAACTGTAGCCTGCAATTCTCCCAGACTGATTCAAAGGCAACCCTGTCACAATCTAAGTGTGTTTTCTATGGGCATTGACTTGGTAATTTTAATTACCTACAAACACAAAGGGTCAAGAATGACCAAGAAATCTGGAAGGTGGGCTTGCAACAAAGCCTGACATAAATATTCACAATAAATATATAGTGATTAAGACAGTATAAAATGGGTGCAGGGATGCACAGACCAATGGAACAAAAAGAGTGCAGAAACAGACCACATAGATACAGCCTATTGGTCCATTGCTCTGGGAAAGGATAGCCTTTAAATAAATGGTGGTAAGTCAATTAACATTCATATAAAAAATAAAACAACCCCTACTTTATACAAAAAATCTCCAGCTGAATTATTGATTATGTACTATACTTATTAAAATACAAAATGTCCTCATGATTTTGATGAGGTGAAGATTTCTTAAACAGAATATTAAAACTTACTTCACTCAAAAGATGCTGTTATCAGAGTAAAAAGGCAAGGTGAAAAGTTGGAGAATATATTTATCATGAAAATACATGACAAATAACTCCCCACTTGGAGTATAAAAAAGAACATATAAAGAATTCTTACAAATTATTAAAGAAGACAAAAAACACTATATAAAAATAGACAAGAGAAATGAACAGACATTTGACAAAATGTCATATTCATATGGCTAATAGATAAAGGAAACTAATTTGCCCTGACCAGGTAGCTCAATTGGTCAGAGAGTCATCCCATATGCCAAGGTTGTGGGTTGGATCTTCTGTCAGGGCAAGCACAAGAAACAGAATGCATAAATAAGTGGAACAACAAATCTCTTTCTCTCTCTCTGAAATCAATAAGTAAAAAAAATTAAAAATAAAGAAAAATAAGTTTAATAATATTAGTCTTCTGAATAAGGAAATTAAAACCACAAAGGAAAAAAACACACACCCATCAAAATTGATCAAATTTAAAAATAATAACAAAACTGCTGGAAGAATGAATTTGTCAAAATTCTTTTATAATTTATTGAAACAGCTTAAAATATGTGTAGCCTATAACCCAGCAATTCTGCTGTTTCTATACGTTCTTGAAAGAAATGTAGTCATATGTTCCCCAAAAGACAAGTACAAGAATCTTCTTAAAAACAAGTCTTGATAGCCCTCACCTGAAGACAACATTAATTGTAGAACAAAGAAGCAAATTTGGGTATATGTTCATACACTGGACTGCTATAAAACTATCCCGTATGTAACCATAAGCCACATGTGCCTACTTAAAAGTCAATTAAAGTGAAATAAAATGAAAAGTTTGGTGCCACATCCACACTAACTTCATTTCAAATGCTCAATAGGCACACCTGGCTAGAGACAACTATGCTGGATGGCAGAAATGTAGAATATATCCATCCTCATAGAAAATATGACTAGACAGCACGGCTGCAGAGCAATGAAAATGAATTTCTGTTGTGTGCGACAGTGTGAATGACTCTTATGAGCACATTGTGGAGTAACACGATGCACACACAAGTGGCTATGTCCTGTATCCTCCTGTGTGTATATAAAGCTCAGACACCGAACAAATTAACTTATTCATTATAGAAGTCAAAATGGTGGTAACCTTAGAGTTGAGGGGGTTAATGACAAGAAGGGAGTTGGGGAAGGGCTAAAGAAATAACTGTAATTATCAACCTTTTGAACTGGATTGTGGTTACATAGGTATCTTCACTTTGTAGAAATCCATCAGTCTACAATTTGTGCACTCTTCTGAATATGTATTAATCTTCAATAAAATGTCTATAAAAATGACATCTGTTGATTCCCACTTACTACTAGCCAGCAAGCAATCTTGTCCTTCTTTTGAGCTCTCTTTTGTTTTATTCTCCCATTTTTTGTTAGTTATGTAATTTCTACTTTATCAAAATATATTACATTTCATTCTATTTTGCCACCCTTATGCTCAGTTTTTAGTTCCAGCATAAATGAATATATTTAGTTAAATATATGACTTAAATTTGTTTAGTTTGCCACATTCAGTGCTCTCCACCAGACCTTTTATTAGTTTCCCTTTTATCAGCAAACGTATGTTGGCTGCTTATAACCTGCCTTGTTGTCCATTCTTAAAGACTAGCTCATAACAACATTTCCTGGGTTCTTCCATATCAAAACTATTTATAATTATGAGGCAGTTTATTGATGATGAAATAATTAGCTTATGTTTTCTTTCCCTGAAGGTCTTCCTGGTCTTCTGGAGGTGAATGTTGCTTTTGAGAAACATGATGCCAAACTTTTTGCTTTCCTTTTTTTCTTAGATAATAAAAAAAATTATCTCTTTACTTTAAATCCAATTTTGCTGTGGTATATCTCAGTGTTGATTGTTCTGGGTCAATTTCCCTAGATATTTGATGTGCAGTTTCAATATGTAAATTCAAATATTATTTCATTTTATTTTATTTATTCATTGTTTATTATTATTACTTGTTATTTCAGTATTTATTAAAAATCATTTCAGCCCCTGACTGGGTACTTCAGTTGGTTAGAGCATTGTCTCGATATACCAAGGTTGTGGGTTCAATCTCCAGTCAGGACACATACAGGAAGCAACCAATGAATGCATAAGCGGAACAACAAATCGATACTGCTTTCTGTCTCTCTCTCTCCATTCTCTCCCCACATCCTTTCTCTCTCTCCACAATCAACAAATAAAAATTTTTAAATCATTTCAGTAAAGTTTAATTAACTATGGATTAAATATTTATTGTTTGACTGTTTTGGTTTTCTTCTTTGGGGACTCCAGTTATGTAGTATGTTGGATCATCTGTCTTCTATGTTTGCCTCATTTCTCTTAAGACCTTTTATCTTAAATTTATTTTGTATTCTCCATTTCTCTCTCTCTCCCTCTCTTTCTATACTTTCTATGCCTCATACTTGTTTTGTATGTCGTCTTTTCTTTTGTGTGTGCTTTATAACTTAATTTTACTTTCTGAAATTTCTGGGTTTTTTCCTGAGTTCTGTTCATTTTTACTTCGTAGCTTCCTTCAACTAGATATTTTTCTCTTGTTTTGTGAACATGACTGTTTAAATTTTTTGGTTTAAACTTACATATAGTTACCTGTGTATTTTATCTGATTTTAGCACTTGGTATTATTTTTCTAGTGTGGTTTGTAGTAGTGATTAAAATGCTTCATTTCTTTCACTAAAATTATTTTGTATGTAGGCAGAACGTTTTCCTTTTCTACTTACTCATATTTGAATGAGATTATTTTGTGAAAGTAGAGGCAGAAGTTTATGGAAATGGAACATGAGCCAGGGTTTCTTAGCTTCAAATAGTGTTATCTCCTCCGTGGATAGAGGGAAGACTCTGCCTCCCCAAACCTGGGCTGTTTCAAAAGAACTTGTGCCAGCCCTGGGCTTCTGAAGTCTCCACACTCCTTGCTTTCCAAAGATATGGATTCATGTGTAGAAGGCATATTTTACTGGCACTCCTTCAGATCTGCCATATGTGGCCCTCATGGGCATTTTCTAAACCTTTCTTTCATTCTTTCCAGAAATATTCAGCCTTAACTTATCTACCTAGGTAATGCTCCCATAACTTCCATCTAAAGGTGAGGTCGTCACCCTGGCTGGTGTGGCTCAGTGGCTTGAGCACTGGCCTGGGTACTGGAAGGTGTCTGGTGCAACTGGTGGTTAGGGCACATGTGTGGGTTGCAGGCCAGGTCTCTAGCTGGGGGCGAGCGAGAGGCAATCAATAGATATTTCTCTTGTGCATCAGTGTTTCTCTCCCTCCCTCCCTTAACCCTCTAAAAAATAAATAAAATCTTTAAAAAATAAATAAAATTGGATGTCTTCTTCTCCTAAGCAGAAATATATAACGGAGACATCTGAAATTGGTCAATCCTGAGACACTCTCCACATTTCCTGTTTTTCTTTCTAACATTTTTGTGAAATTATAAACTAGATTCCAGTCCGTTTCAATTTAAGAAATACTTACATGCAGTTTCAATTTTATCGTTTTTATCTGTCTCATAATAGCACTGAAAATACAGTGTGTGCATGTATGTGTGTGTGTTGGTCTCCTTTTTGCTTTGGATCATTATCAGGTTCAGAATTGAGAAGATTCAGAACTGAACTTCGGGAATATTACTATCATCTTTCTTACCACACTGTGGGGAATACTTCCTTGGATGTTTCACATAAACTTTTAATAAGGTATGTTCAACATTGCACTGATTATCTTCAATCTGAGCTTTCTCTTCTCCTTAAATTTCTTAACTCAGTTAATGCACTATCATTAATTTAGCTCCCCAGACTGGAAATCTGGCCATAATCATAAATTTCTTCATATTTGGTTCCAGAAATATCAAAGTAATAACTTCCCCCTTTTATGTAAACTAAATTTTTCTAAAATATTATCTTGCCCTGGCTGGCGTAGCTTAGTGTATTGAGCACGGGCTGTGAACCAAAGTGTTGCAGGTTCGACTCCCAGTCAGGGCACATGCCTGGGTTGCAGGCCATGACCCCCAGCAACCGCACATTGATCTTTCTCTCTCTCTCTCTCTCTGTGTCCCTCCCTTCCCTCTCTAAAAATAAATAAATAAATAAATAAATAAATAAATAAATAAATAAATAAATAAATATTATCTCTATCTCTAAAAACCACTACTAAATTTTTAAAATGATACCCTAAGTACTTTTTTCTTTTTTTCAAGTTTTCTCCCTCAGCATCATCTTCCATACTATTTTAAAAGTATTCTATCTAAAATGTGTATTTGATCACTTTTACTTTTTAAAAAAGATTTTTATTCATTTATTTTTAGAGAGAGGGGAAAGGAAGGAGAAAGAAAAGGAAGGAAACATCCATGTGTGGTTGCCTCCCACATAGCCCCCACCAGGGACCCAGCTTGCAATCCAGGCATGTACCCTGACTGAGAAACGAACCAGCAACCCTGGTCCACAGGCTGACATTCAATCCATTGATCCACACCAGCCAGGGCTGATCACTTTTACTTTTGAGGGGTATTGTGGTCATGACCTCCACACATACATACAATAACATCATTCACATTAATGTGGCAAAGAAGCCACCCATTATCAGGCCCTTCCCAAGCTCAAATCTCCTCATCCCATTCACCATCATACCACTCCAGTCAAAACAAAACTTGTTGTTCAGATATTTTATGCATTTTGCCTCTACTTGCACTGCTCACTTTTCCTGTTAAGAACTTGTCCCCAGTCTGCTCACATTATAAGAAATCATTTATCTTTACACCTTAGTTCAAGTGACACACTTTCTGCAAGCATTTCTAAATCATCCTAGGTAAAAATTGCCCTTCTCTTCACTTTGTCCTGGATCAGTCTGTATAGGCTTTAATCAAAGCATTTTTACATATTCACTCTATTTCTTTTTAAGTGTTTTTTCTTCCCAATTAAACTCTAAGTAACTGAAGGTCAAGGTCCATATTTTATTGGTCCTTACAGGTTCAGTGCCAGACACATGTAAGTAAATGAAAAAGCCACTTCTTATATTGATATGCCCGAGTTTTGTCTCCCATCTAAATTGCAATTTTACTGAGGACAGAGGTCACATAAGCCCAATTCAGATTTTATTTCTGCATATATTTATTCAAGTTTTCTAGTATGCTTTCCTAAGAGACCAAAAAAGCACTCCTGATGACTTAAAGTTTTATGTTAGCCCCTGGCAAAAAATAATAATTTGAAAATAATGACCAATTATTCTGCTACTGTAGTAAAAATAAATATCAAGTTTATTTTATCAATACATATTCAGGAAAAACAAATCAATAACAAATGTTGCTTTAATTTAGAATAATAATAAACATGTAACAACATTCTAAAATTGTAAAAATTGCCCTGGCTGGTGTGATTCAGTAGACTGAGCACCAGCCTGCAAACCAAAGGGTCACTGGTTCAACTCCCAGTCAGGGCGTATTCCTCAGTTGCAGGCCAGGTCCCCAACAAAGGGCACATGAGAAGCAACTGCACATTGATGTTTCTGTTCCTCCCTTTCTCCCTCCCTTCACCTCTCTAACATAAATAAATAAAATTTTTTAAAAACCTTATAATAAGTAAAAGTCTAAAATTATGTTCCTTTCTTGATGATACTGAAGTTTTTTCATAGTCAAATTGGTTAATATAAAAGTAAATATTCAATAAATACCTATAACCAATTAAACCTTATAATTAAATCTTTGTCATAATTAAGAATTTCTCTATATTTACAAAATTTCCAGGTTTGGTAAATTAAGTATTTAAACTTAATTTTAAGTTAAAGCTAAATTAAATGTAGCATCTGTAGAGTGTGCAAATAAATTAGATAAAGAATTAGAAATGTTCATAAATTTTGACAATGTAACAATATGCCTATATATAAATTTTCCATGTTATAAATTAAAGTTTATTGAACCAAATGCAATGGCTATAGGCTTTATGCAAATAAATTGGTCAATATAAAGAATGAACCATACACATGAATTTTGACAGTGTAACAATTTCTCCTCTAGCAGTTGCTACCTTGAGACAAGAGTAAATCATTTACTATAATATTATAAAATCTTCCTGAAATTGACTTTTTATATTTTAAAAGACAATTATTATAAATAATAATATACATACCGAAGGATGGTCAGCGTGTTTGGTGTACCAGAAAAACCAGCAAATATAAGTGTAGAAAACATAACAACAATGAACAAAGGTAATTTATGGCACTTTGTATCACAGTTCCCAGATCTGGCATCAATAAAATCACCTTCCTCATCTGCATTTGTTAATCCATCAGTAATGCAAGAACAATTGAAATATGTCTAAAAATTAAGATAGAATACTATCTTTTAGAAATATAGTTATAAAGCAAAAACATATTATTATAAAGTAAAAATTAAATCAATAACTATATTGAGACTAGCCAGTTTTAATAGTAAATACCCTTATATTAAATCTGCTAGTCATCACTCAGAAATGAAATATTAATGTAAGTCCAAGCTATTTTAAAGACTCATGTATTTTTGTGTGTATGTATGTAATTATAGTTACTTAGAAAAAATTCTATTAATTTAAGAAATTCCACCAAAAATATTGACATCTAATTGCACAGGTAATTTTCATAGAGATCTGTAAATTGAGAGCAGTTAAGGATGATGTGATAAGTAAAATTGAACTTTAGTCCTGGCTGGTGTAGCTCAGTGGACTGAGCATGGGCTATGAATCAAAGGGTCACGGGTTTGATTCCCAGTCAAGGCACATTCCTGGGTTCCAGGCCAGGTCCCCAGTGGGGGCCACATGAGAGGCAATCACACATGGATGTTTCTCTCCCTCCCTTGCCCTCTCTCTAAAAATAATAAATAAATAAATAAAATATTTTAAAAAATTTAACTTAACTGGGATTTAAAATATCGACAGTCACCCAAATGTGGATGTATGGGGACTATTACTGCAAAGCTAAGATGTTATTTTGTATGTCATGATGGCAGGGCTATTATCTATTAGGCAGAGTAGGCATTGCCAAATAGGCCCCAAATATATTAGGCCACATAAATTGTAATTTTAGTGTCTTTGAAAATTGAAAAAATGAATATAATAATAATGAATCTGGCCTGGATGATATTTGTCTTCATACTAATGCAGTTGTACATTAATGTTTAAATGTATTATTGTTGCTGTTACTCTTATTATTATCATTATTATTATTTTGTTTACAAAAGCAAAGTTTCTAGGGCCAAAGTCACAAGATAGACTTAACTGGGAGCAAATGAAAACTGGGGGTGGTTGTTGTAGGGTTGATAATTCAAGAAAGATGAATAGGTGATACTGTCTCAGAAGAACTAAACGGAGTTTGAAGATACAGAGACAAATTAGCAATTTATTAATTTATTGAAAAGGGTTTAAGTTAAGAAATATCATAAACTCAACAGAAATATGGCACTAGGTTACTAGTGAAGGTATAAGAGGAAACGAAGATGGCTTCAATCTGAATGATTCATGTAGGTCCAAAAATCATGTTTGTGAACTTATTATAATTAATGACTACCCCAGTGATTCACTGATAAACTGAGCAGAGATATGAAGAAGGGAAGAGAGGGAGCCATTTGTTATCTTTTAAAAAATGCATTCTAGGCAGAGAAACAAAAACAAACACAGAAATTTAAAGGTCTTGGGTCTAGAGCTTGCTTGATAAGTTCAAAGAAAAGCAAGGAGAAAAATGTGGCTGGAGCAGAGGAACATAAAGTAAACTACAAGAAAATATAATGGAGTAGTGGGGGAAGATCAGATTATACAGAGACTGGTAAATAATTACAAGGCTAATTTAAAAACTTTGGATTTTAATCTTAGTAATGTATAACCATTGGAGGGATATATGTATAAATGACATTCTAAAAGATCACTTGGCTGCTATATTGAGACCCTTGGCCTATGAAGGTAAAGGTGAAAGCTGAGAAAACAGTTAAAAAGATATTGAAACAAGGTACAAAGTGATGCTGATTAGGACCACGGTAAGTATCAGAGGAACTTATGAAGGTAGCTAGATCCAGCATTTATTCTGAAAGTAGATTTAAAAGGATTTTCTGAAAACTCTTAGGGTAGAAATGGTGTTCAGAAGGAAAAAGTCACGTGGAGGCTTCCTTGAAGGAAACTGAGACCTTCAGTCTGGGGAGGTAGTCAGTCCATGGGTCAGAGAGGGCACCTAAAAAATGACGCTGACTTCACTGCTGTTCCTCATCTTTCTGATTTTCTATTAGAACTCTGTATTAGTTTAGTGTAGTTGTAAGCCAGAAGGCAAAGAAGCTCTCATCATATAAATCAGTCTCCTGGAACAATGAGGACTGGGAAAAAGTGTGAAAAGTGGATCTGGAGGTCAGACAAAAGATATGTAGCACAGCCAGTGTTTGCAGGTTATAAAACCTAGGCTGCCTCAGGGCAAAAGTGAAAATATGAAGAATGTTGGTGAACAGATTGTAGAATCACAAGATCCCAGGTTCTGAAAGGGCCAAACAAAAAATGGGGGAATTACATTCAAAGAGATATAATCGAGATGCCAAAAGTCATATCAAAATAATATAGTAAAATACATTTATTTCCATTAATAAAAAGGAAGATAGATCTAAACACACCATATCAATAATTATAATAAATGCGAGTACTCTAAAAACTCAGATTAAAAAACAGGTTAACAAAACTGAAGACAAAGAAAAACCATATTATATGCTGGCTACAAAATCACTTTAAACATAAAGACACAAATATTTGAAAAATAAAGTGAGTGAAATAACATGCATCATGGAAACAGTCAGAAAAAGCCAGAGTGACTATTTAATATATAAAATTTAGTGCACTACTTAAAGACAGAGAATGGTGGAAAGAGACATTTTATAAATACGAAAGGAACTCATCAAGGTGATATAACTGTCACTGTTTATGCATATAATAACAGAGTCTGAAAACACATGAAGCCAAATGATAATTATATTAGGAAATATTTTTATGCACAATGTTCAGGACTTAATATGACATTTCAAGGCTTACAAATTGGTAAGAATAATTAGTTTAAAATTAAAAGAAGAACAAATATAAGTAGACTCATAGTTGATCTAGATAGTGGACTTAATAGCAAGAACTTTAAAATAACTGTAATTAATATTTTTCCAAAAGGGAGGGTAAAATATCTTAAATGATATGAAATTTCAACAGGATTTGGATTCTACAAAAACTTATATTATTAGAACTGAAAAATACAATGAGTAAATTTCAAACCTCAGTTAACAGGTTTAACAGCAGAGTAGACATTACCAAATAGACACTACAGAATAGAGACTAGGACAAGTCAATAAAAAATATTTACACTTAAACAGGTGAAAGGAGATGGAAAACAGAGAAAAGGACAAAAGAGTATTAGACACAGTGGAAAAGTCTACTGGTAGTGTGTGGTAGCAGAGTTCAAAAATGGCACCTAAGATGTCCACCCTCCTATTTTATACTATAATGTCTACATAATTCCTAGGACTGTGAACTGGTGAATTTTATACCCCCTACCGAGTTACATTATGTGACATAATTGACTTTAAGAAAGAGTGGGTAAACTTCAAAGCCTTAAAAGGTACTGAGTTTTTCCTGAAGTCAGAGATTCAAAGCATGTGATAAAGGAGATTGTTGCCAGCCTTGAAGATGGAGGAAGTCCCGTGGCAAAGAATGGGAGTGCCTCTAAGAGCTAAAATCAGACCTAGCGGACAGCTAGCATGTAAACAGGGACCTCATTTTTTGCAACCCAAAGAAACTGAATTGGCCAATAACTGGAATAAGCTAGTAAGTAGATTCTTTCCCAGAGCCTCCAGAAGGAACACAGCTCAATCTACATCCTGATTTCAGCCTGTGAGAGTCTGAGCAGAAGAGATTCTCATGCTGTATCTGGATTTCTTTCTTTAGAACTGAGAGCTAATAAATGGGTATGATTTACAGACATAGCATTGTGACATTTGGTTATGTAGCAATAGTAAACTAATACATGCACCCTGCAAAAAAGAAGAGAGAGTGAAGGAGAAATAATAGCTGAGAATTTTCCAACAGATAGACATAAATCCACAGACTAAAGATGTTCTGTGAAACCCAAACAAAATAAATTTAATAAATATCGTATCTAGGCACATTAAAGGAAACCTGCTGAAAATCAAAAACAAAGAGAAAAATCCTAAAAGCAGCCAGAGACATAGACAATATAATGGCATCTTTCAAATGCCAATATAGAATTCCATACCCAGTGAAAACAGTTGTTTTTGTTTTTATTTGTTTTTTTTTTAAAACAAAGCTGAAATACAGTTCTTCAAGAAAAAAGAAATGAAAGCATGGAATGCAAGGAAATGGGTAGGCAAATATAAGTGCATATTGATTGTACAAAATAACAACAATAATAGTTAAGTATCATTTAAAATATATGAAGAAATAAAATATATGACAAAACACAAAGATGGGAGGTAAGTAACAGAAGTAAAATATTTTAAGAATGTTTTCAGCTGAATGAGACCTTAGCCTGGCTTCCTGGAATCCTAAATGCCGTGGGTGAGACTGATTTCTTGTTTATAGGTCACTGGAGTGAGGCTCCTGCTGGACTAGAGCAGCCTTCAGAAAAGGCCCTCTCTTCTTGTTTATCATGAAAGCTGTTAGCTGCTGAGAAGAACTAATCCAAATGAGAAGATGAAGACGAAAACAACAAGATTTCTTTTACATCTACATAAGAAAATTTGACGATCTTTGGTGGCATAGATAAGATTATATATGGGTTTCAATGAAGCAAACCTGCCCAGGAATATTATCGGTATGAAGAGGATGTATCTATTTTCAGTTTTAGTAAAGCTCTGATTTTCTATAGGAAATACTATTCAGAGATACAGTATTTCCCACCACTCCAGTTGCAAACTGTTGTGTAAGGGTAATTAACATGTCCAATTTTAACTCATGTTGACCCAGATCATGTTTTGAAAATTAACATTTAACCTGGCTGGCGTAGCTCAGTGGATTGAGCACGGGCTGGGAATCAAAGTGTCCCAGGTTCGATTCCCAGCCAGGGTACATGCCTGGGTTGCAGGCCATAACCCCCAGCAACCACACATTGATGTTCCTCTCTCTCTCTCTCTCTCTCTATCTCCCTCCCTTCCCTCTCTAAAAATAAATAAATAAAATCTTAAAAAAAAAGAAAATTAACATTTAATCAGATTTATTTTAAAGTTAACATATTTTCATTGAAAAAATATTTTCCAGAGGGAATTCCATTAAAACCATTTAGCTACTTGATCATTTTTGTATATGGTATTTCTTTTATTTAATTTTCATGTTGTTAAAAATATATTTATTACTATTGATTCTTTTCCATCTAAAATTAATGCACATTTTATCCATTCATCAGTTGCATCCATATCAAATTGTAGTAGTCACAGCTTCTGCTATTGTCAGTTTTCCCTCAGAGCCATTATTTCTGTCAAGGTTAACTGTCCTGGGTAGTTTCTAAGATGTCTAATTTTTGTCAAAAATATTTTATTCTGGGAGCACTTGAGATCCTGCTCTCCAGTATGTGTTGTCAGTTTGGCTCAAATAAATCTTATAAAAATTGTCAAAAAATATTTTGTTCTTCTTTTAATTTTTATTTAATATCACAGTTATCACATAGTTTGATTACTTTGTTAATTTTTCTCACTGCTTTCACTATGAATTATTTCCTAGAAAAACATAAGAAAGTTATAAATATTTTTATTAAATAGAAACAAAAAAAAATTCCTAAAAGGAATTCTCCCTAAAAGAAAAAGAGGTTGGAGCTACACAGTGGCTGTCTGTTTTAGTTCTTAAATAATATTGGTTCAAAATGCCAAGGTCAAACGCCAAGGTTAAATGTGAGCATTTAATAATCATTTACTAGTTTCAAACAAAAATAGAGGACAGGAAGTAAGCAGGAGTATAAAATAAGATTTTCTGTAACTTAATAAGTTGTTGAAGATAGGTAAGTGGCATATAGGAGTCTACTATGCTTTTCTATTACATTGAATGCTTTCCCCAGTAACATATTTCAAAGATTTTAAATGTAATTTTAAATATATATCATAACATTTAATAAAGACTTTTTAAAGGGTATGCAACCTCTTTATATCAATAGTCAATAAAAAACTAAAAGTATATCATTAAATCATAGACAACTGAAACATGACTATAAGGAACTGAAATTGGTCAGGTGTGCTAGTATCTTGTAGTGAAACGATCTGTGTATAACAGGGAAGAGAATATTGGTATGTAGGTGCATAACCAACACAGGACTTTATTACCAGCTAAGGGAGGTGGGACGATGCCTATGGATCAAGAAATATTCATCTCTGTTGCTCTCTCCCCTTTACAAAAACTAGCCTGAGGAGAGAGAGAGAGAAATATAGAATTTTTAAAATTCAAGTCCCTGCCCCTATGCCACTTAAAAGGAAGAATCTGCAGTTACAGTCCATTATTTAGCTGAAAGCGTATTTATGCAACTTTGGATACAGAAAATTAACCTGGAGTCAAAAAATAGCTGAATGGTAAACTGCTCCATATGACAAAAAAGGGGAATTTGTTTGGAGGTTGGTAGAAGGCCCCGGGAAATAAGATATTCTGATGATAATGGCCCCAAATGAGCAAATAGGGGGATGTTAAAATGAGACTTGATCCATGTAAATATCAAAGGACAGACACAGATAACATATGTTCAATTTTAAGTTATTTGGATTGCTGCCATAATGTAAACATCATCTACAGTTTCAAAATCTTACTGGAGAGGAAGAAGCATAATTTAAAATAATTACCTTCTGATCATTTATTCTTTTAGAATATGTACAACCAGCAAAGCAAGGAGAAAAGTATCCAATATTATCTCTTCCACACACAGGTGAATGAAATGTTGAGCATTTACAGCCAGAATTGCAAGGAGCTGTCAGGTCTCCCAACTTCCCTGTCCTATATTAAAAAAAAAGACATTGAATGTAATTATAATGTCATTGTAGTATACTTATTAATGTACAAATCAAGATATCAATGAGGTTCACAAAATATTATTAAAATAATTTAACAGCTTTATTAATGTATAATGAATATACAATAGACTATTCATGCTTAAAGTTTATAATTTGAAATTTTGATACATGCATACACTTGTGAAATTATCACCAAAATCATGTTAACAAGCATAATCATCACCCCAGAAAACCTCCTCATGCTCCTTTGTAATTCCTCCACCCCATGACATCTGATGATCTACTTTCTGTCACCATTCATTAGTTTGGATTTCATAGCTTTTAGTGAAATGGAATAATACATAATGCACCCTTTCTTTATCTGGCTACTTTCATGCAGCTGATCTTTGTATGGTCATGTGCTTCCATACTCTTGAGTAAAGATTAAGGAGAAGAACATTTGGATAGTCTGGTAGGTATTCATGTAACCTTTTAAGAAACTGTCAGTTTTCCATAAGGGTTGTGTTATTACACACTTCACCAGTAGTGTGTGAGTGTTTCAGTTGTTTCCTGCATTCCTCATCAACAGCTGGTATGGTCAGCCTTTTTAATTTTAGACATTCCAACAGGGATACAGTAACTTCATATTGTGATTTTTAATATGAATTTCCCTAATGACTAAAGATGTTGAGCATCTTTTTCATACCTATCATTAAGTATTTCTTTTTCTTTATATGAATGCTAATATTTTTATTATAAATTCCCAGTTGTTTGTAAGTAGTAGCTAGAATTACTATAGGTTCCTGTATATTGATCTTTTCTTTAAAGAATTTTTATTTATTTATTTTTAGATAGGGAAGGGAGGGAGATAGAGTGAGAGAAACATCAATGTGCGGTTGCTGGGGGTCATGGCCTGCAACCCAGGCATGTACCCTGGCTGGGAATCGAACCTGCGACACTTTGGTTCGCAGCCCGCGCTCAATCCACTGAGCTACGCCAGCCAGGGCTGATCTTTTCTTTGACAATATTTTTTTTCCTGATACTGTTCTTAACAGTAATATTTTAATATTAATTTCCGCCAATTTATTGATAATAAATAGAAACACCATAGATTCTTTTATGTTGATCTTATATCCTGCAAACTTGCTAAACTCAGTTTATTAGTTATAATAGTGTTTTGATTTTCTGTGTAGATAACTGTGTTGTTCTTCAAATAAATGCAGGTATCCTTCCACTTTTTCTACCTGGATGCCTTTTATTTATTTTTCTTACAGTAATGACTACTGCCTCCAGTACAATGTTAATATAGGTCATCAAAGCAAACATCTTTATTGCATTCCTGGTCATTCAGTGGCTCATCTTTTTTCAGTCTGCTCAGCTTGCTATAACAAAATATAATCAACTGGGTGGCTTAAACAACAGGCATTATTTCTCACAGTTCTGGAAGCTAAGTCCAAGCTCAAGGCACAGACAGCTTCAGTTTCTGGTGTGGGTTTTCTTCCTGGATTGAAGACCACCAACTTCTCCGTGTATCCTCACAGGACTAATAGATGGAAGGCTTTGGGTTCTTCCTCCCCTTCTAAGGTCACTAATTCCATCATCATGGGGTCCAACTTCATCACCTCATCTAAACCTAATTATCTCCTATAGGTGCCACCTCTTAATACTATTGATTGGGGGTTGGGGCTCCAACGTACAAATTTTCTGAGAGGAGGCCAAACAAACATTCAGTACATAATAATCACTAAGTGTGATGTCACTGTTGTATTTTCATAGATTCTCTTCCATTCCTGGTTTCCTAGATTACCAAGAATAAATATTGCACTTAACAAGTGCTTTTTTGTCATTGATTGTGATTATATATACATTTTCATTTTTATTTTATGGATATGGTAGATTATATTGATTTTCAAATATTAAACTAGCCTTGCATCTCTGTGATAAATCTTGCTTGATCATAATTTATTTTCCTTTTACTATATTATTGGGTTTAATTTATTAAGATTTTATTAAGAATTTTGTTTTGAATTAATGATCATGAATGACATAAGTATTTTTTTCTTACAATGTCTTTGTCTAGTTTGATATCATAATAAAAAAGTCTCATAGAATTTCTCTTAGAAATTATCCAGGCTGACAGTGACCAGAGAGGAGAGTGGAGGAAATTTCAGGAGAATTTCATGGGAAAAGGGGAAGGGTCTACAGGAGCAAGTATAAAGGACACATAGACAAAAAGTAGGGGGGTGGAAATGTGAGGGAGGTGGGGAAGACTGGGGGTGGTCTGGGATGGGAGTAAAGACAGAAAACTGTACTTGAACAACAATTAAAGTACAATTTTAAAAAATTATCCATTCTTTTTCCAGTTTCTTGAAGAATTTTTGTAAAATCAGATATTTTAAAAATGTTTTGTAGCATTCTCCAGGGAAGCCATTTAGGCCTGTACTTGTTTTTGTTTTGGTTTATCACAAAGTTTTTAGCTACACATTTATTTCCTAAATATATAAATTATCTATTACCTTTTGAGTGAGTTTGTAGCTTTTAAAAGATTTATCCATTTCATGAAATTTTTCAGATTTATAGACATAAACTTGTTCATGCTATTATCTTATACTTTGTAATAGTGGTAGAGCCCTGGCTAGTGTGGCTCAGTGGATTGAGTGCCAGCCTGTGAACCAGAGGGTCACTGGTTCAATTCCCAGTCTAAGAGCACATGCCTGGGTTGCAGGCCAGGTCCCCAGTAGGGGGGCACCTGAGACACAACCACACATGGCTGTTTCTCTCCCTCTCTTCCTCCTTTCCCCTCTCTCTAGTAATAAATAAATAAAATCTAAAAAAAATATACTGGTAGAATCTACACTAACATCACATCAGATTTCTAACTCTGATAGCAATTTTTCTCCTCTAGAAGTTTAGCAATTTTATCAATCTTCTCAAAATATCACCTGTGCTTTTTTTTTGATTTTTCCATTGTTTTTTCTTATCTCAACTTCATTGATTCCTGTTCCAATCTCAATTTCATTTGTTCTACTTCCTGTGGGGTCAATCTGCTTTAGTGTTTCCAGATTTCTTCAGGTAGAAGCAAATATCACTGGTTTAACACTATTTTTCTTTTGTTAATACAGGCTTTTAATGCTATACATTATCCCATAAACACTACTTGAGCAGAACTCCACAAATTTTATTATGTGTTTTCATTTTTATTCATTCCAAAAGACTGCCCAATTCCTTTTTCAAAAAATTCTTTGATCCGCAGGTTACTTAGAAGTCTGTTATTCATTTTCCAAATATTTCCGTTTTTCCAGAAATCTTTTTTATTGATTTATTTCTAATTTAATTCCCCATGGTTAGAAATTTAATTCTGTTGTATGATTTGATCCTTTTGATTTATTGAGACTTGTTTTGCAGAATGCAATCTACTTTGCTAAGTGTTTCATCACTTGAAAAGAATGTATATTTTGCTCTGTTAGATGAAAAAGTTAGATTAAAAGTCTACAAATGTCAATTTCATCCAGTTGGCAGTGTTATTCAAATCTTTTGTATCATCACTGGTTAATTTTGGACTACTTGCATTAATTATTAAGAAAAATCAAGTCGGGGGTTCTCTGCCTTATTGGGATATTACACCCATTTATATTTAATGTGATTAACAGTATGACTGGGTTTGAATCTATCCTCTTTTTATTCATTTTATCTCTTCTTTGTTCTTTTTCCTATTTTCTGCTTAATTTCAGATTAAACAGATATTTTTATGAAATGCTGTGTTAACTCTCATGAGGGCTTATCAACTCCGATTCATTTTTATTTTAGTGATTGCTTTAAAATTTCCTCTATACGTCTTTAACTTCGTGTACCAACACATATTCTAGCACTTCATGTTAACTCATATTACATGTTAAATACCCTTTAAAAATTACATAAAGTGATTTAAATAAGAAAAAATATTTACTATATAGTAATCACTTCTTTTGTTTTTCTTTGCTTTGTGTAGTTCTTATTTTCACCTAGTATTATTTTATTTCAAGCAGAAAGACTTCCTTTAGCACTTCAATATCATGTATATCATGTACATTTTTATGTCTAAAATTATTTCTCTATTTTTGTAGATATTCTAGCTCAATATAGAGTTATAGGTTGGCTTCTTTTTAGTACTTTAAAAGTATTGTTTAACTATCTTTTTACCTATATTTTTTCTGATGTAAAATTCTATGTTAGCCTTATATTTGGACCTTTGTATACAAAGTATTTTGTTCACCTCTTGCTGCTTTTAAGATTTTTCTCTTTACACTTATTTTGAGCAACTTGATTATTATGAACCATGGTGTAATATTCTTCTTGTTTCTTATAGTGAAGGTTTGCTGAGGTTTTTTAAAAAAAATCTGTAGATGCATAGTTTATATGAAAATTTTAAATTCTGGACATAACTTCTTTAGATATTTTGTTTCCCCAAACCCCCTTTCTTGGGAGCTCCAACTAAATATATAGTTGTCCACCTGAAGACATCCAACTTGCTGATGCTCTGTTCATTTTTATTAATTCTCTTTTGTCTTTGTGTTCCTTCTTGGGAGGTTTTTATTTCTATTGATTTCATATTCACTAATCTTCTGCAATGTATAATTTTGGAGTATTCAGGGTATTTTTCTCACACATCCTAATTTTCATTTCTGTATGTACAATTTTGGTTTTAAAAAATATTTCTACTTAATTTGTTAATGTGAGATTTTCCCATTATCTTTTTGTTATTGACTATAGTTTGATTTCACTGGGGTAGAAAGCATATTGTATAGTTTCAGTTCTTCTGTTAAACTTTCAAGGTGTGTTTTGTGTTCTTAAATATGGTCTATATTTTTTGCTGAATTTTCCATTTGTACTCAGAAAGAATACCTTTTCTGCTGTTATTGACTGGAGAGTTCCATAGACACAAATTAGTTTGAGTTGGTTGAGTTGGTTGACTGTGTTATTTAGTATTTCCTTATTCTCTCTTGAGAGGGTAGTGATCAAGCTTCAAGCATATTTCTGGATCTGCCTTCTGCTCCTTCCAAGTTGTGCTAGCCTTTCTTTCTTATATTTTGAGGCTCTGTTGTTAGCTGTGTACCTAAGTAGAGGTGTTTGTTCTTATTGGTAAATTGACCAATTGACATTTTGCAATGTCTCTTCATCCCTGAGATTTTCTTGATTCTGAAGTCTGATATCAATATACTCCTTCTAGCATTCTTTCATTTACTGTTTGTATAACTTTTATTATCTTTTATAGTTTTAAACTATATATGCCATTGTTTGTTGTAGGTTTCATACAGACTACATTTACTTGGGGTTTAATCTTGTCATCCAATCTGAAATTGCTGCCTTCAAATAAGTAGGTTTAGGCTAGGAATGAATGAATATTTTCTGTATAGGGCCAGATAGTAAATATTTTAAGCTTTACAAAACTTGTACTGTCTGTGGTATATTCTTTATCCTTTTATGATTAATAAACTTCACTTTTTAGATCAGAATAATTGAGCATATAGAGTTACCATGTTCTTCTCCTATACACAATTTCACCTATTATTAATATGTTGCTTTAGTATGGTACATTTTTAAAAAATTGGTGAATGAATAGTTTTTCCTTTTCCCGATTCCAATAGTTATGTAGTTGGAATCATACATTATGTAGGCCTTCATACTGACTTCTTTCACTTATCAATATGTATTTTTTAAGGTTGTTCCATGTCTTTCTGTGGCTTGAGAGCTCATTTCTTTTTATCACTCTATAATATCCCATATATGAATATAGTGTAGTTTATCCATTCACCTATTAAAGGGTGTGTTGGCTGCTTCCAGTTTTTGGCAATTATGAATGAAGCTGCTATAAAAACTTGTTAGCAGGGTTTTGTGTGAACATGTACTTTCATCTCATTTGGGTAGATGACAAATAGCAAGACTATGGTTAGCTTTGTAAGAAACTGCCAAAGTCACTTACCATTATATATTTCCAATAGCAGTAAATAAGAGTACTTGTTGCTCTACATAGTCACTGGCATTTTCTTTTATCGGTTTTTACAATTTTAGCCATTCTAATAGATAATGTTATGGTATCTTATAGTTCTAATTTGAAACCTCCTAATGTCATATGATACTGGGTCTGTTTTCATATGCTTATCATAATCTGTATATGTTCTTTAGCAAAGTGTCTGTTCAAACCTTTTGCCATTCTTAAATGGGTTATTTACTTGCAAATTAATGAGATTTAAAAGTTTTTTAATATTTTGGATATGTCCTCTATCAGATATACTTGTATATTTTTCCAACTTGTAACTTATCTTTAATTCTATTCACTATATCTTTCACAGAGAAAGCTTTTGATTTTAATAAAGTCAAATGTATTCCTTTTTCTTTCATGCATCTTTCTTCTGGTGTTATATTTAAAATGTCATCACCAAATCCAAGGTTACTTAGATGTTATCCTATGTTATTGTTGAGAAGTTTTACCATACTCTTTTACATAAAGTTTTGTGTTTTATATTTAGGTCTATGATCCATTTTGAGTTAATTTTTTGTGAAAGGTGAAAGGTGTAAATTCTGTATCTAGAGACTCTTCCTTCTTTTTTTTTTTTTTTTGCATGTAGATTTTCCATTACTTCAGCACCATTTGATGAGAAGACTATCCTCATTCTGATCCAGATTGTTGACATAGGGGCCTCTTGAACTCATCACCTCCTGTGGAGAGCTATACATGGAGAAATTTTCTCTACAAGGAATCCAGGAACTAGCTGAGTGACTCTTACACCTTGGGCAAATGAGAAAATATCCACATCGCCCACATTGAAACGGGTAGGAAAAGCTGAGACACACTCTCATTGTAAACTCCATCCTCAGCACAGAGTCTATAATTGGGAAGGAGCTCCCAACTCCCAACTTCCTTCCTGAGCAGCACAGATTTTGGAACTCACATCAAGTACACCAACTTTTAAGTCTCACACCTGAGGAATGGGCCTCCTAACTACCAAGTTCTGAAAGCCAATGGGCCTTGTGTCCAGGAGACCCACAAGACCATAGTAAAGAAATAGTTCCTAACAGTCTCTCTGGGACTCACTCTGGCTACATCCCCCAGAGCTCAGCATGGAAGTAACAGGTGAAAATAGCCAATCTCTCAGAATTTCCCTGAAAGAGACCTATTTGCATACTTTGAAAGATACTGCCTTCAAGTAAGGCTCCTAATTTAGCAGGTATCTAGGGGATGCCTGCAATCCTCCTGAGACCAAGAAAGTCATTAGACACCATCTCTGCCTTCTCTCTTCATTCTACTCCAAATTGTCACTATCTCCCTAGAAGGAGCCTACATGGATGCAGGTACCCACAGCTCTTTGCAGCTGCTAACCAAGGGATGGGCATTTAGAGGCCTGACTCTGATAGCCAAAGGGGCTTGCATTCATGAGTCCCATGGGGCTGAGAAACAAAGAAGTTGTTAAAAAGCACAGGAACAACCCCTACAACTGTACACTTTGGCCCAACACAGAAGAAGCAAGCCATCAAGCAAAAAGGCCCATCTTCCAGTTTCTCCATTGAAGGGTCCTAACTACATACTTCTCAGTGCCTAAGGGTCCAGCTTCCAGTTAACCTTCATCTACATGCTGACTGCAATACTCTCCTTTGGGACACTGACAGTTCTTGGAACATTCTCTACCACTGGGAGCCTCTAAAGACAAAGAAGGTGGCTTGCACAATCACAAAGGTCTGAGAGGCATCCAAGAGCTCTGGCTTGTCTGAGTAATAAAATTAATCTAGTTATCACAATTATAAGTAAGGATATAGTTATGGATAAGGTCCATCTAGTTAAAAGTTATTAAAATAAATAGAATTACAATAATTAGTGTTTACACTTGTATCAGGTAAAATATGTAAACTAACATCAAAACCAAAATGTGGGGGGAGGGGGAGTAAAAATGTAGAGCTCTAGTATGTATTTAAGGTTAACTTGTTACCAACTTAAAAAGAAACTCATATAAAAATAAGACATTTTATGTAAGCTTCATGGCAACCACAAAACAAAAACCTAAGTAAATATGTAAGCAAGGGTGTCCAACCTGAGGCCCAACACAAAATCACAAATTTACTTAAAACATTATGAGATTTTTTTGTGTGATTATGTGTCTCACTGTACCTAACGTGTGGCCCAAGACAACACTTCTTCCACTGTGGCCCAGAGGCACTAAAAGGTTAGACTCCCCTGAAAGGATAAGGAGAAGGGAGTCAAAGTATACCAATAAGAAAATAAGTCACAAAGGAAGAGCAAGAGAAGAACATAGGGACTACAAAATAGCCAGAAAATGATGAAATGGCAATATGTACATATCTATCAAGCACTAATGTAAACTTTAAATGTAAATGGGCAGAATTCCCTAATCAAAACACATAGAATACATGAATATATTTTTACAAAACCAGCACCCATCTACATGCTTCATACAAGAGATTCACTTCCAGTGTAAGGACACACAAAGACTGGAAGTGAAAGGAGGAAAAAGAAGCTCCCTGTAAACAGAAACCAAAAGAAAGTTCAGGTGGCTATACTTTTCTCAGGCAAAATTGACTTTCGGACAAAGGCTGTAATGAGAAATAAGGAAGGTCATTTTATAATGAAAAGGGACCAACCCACAAAGAAAATATAACATTTGTAAATATTTATGCAGTCAACATAGGGGCACCTAAATACATAAAACAAATATTAACAGACCTTAAGAGATAAATAGCATTACAATAATACTAGAAAAATTCAATATCCCAATTTCAGCAATGAATAAAATTATGCATAAAAATTTATGAAGTCTATTTAAAAAAACTATTAACTTAAACTTCATTATGCAAACTAGATGGACTTAACAACCATTTTTAAGACATTTCTCCCAACAACAGCAAAACATAAATCCTTCTCAAGTACATACGAAACACTCTCCAGGATAGATGTTATGTTAGACTACCAAAGAAATCTAAATAAATTTAAGATTGGAATTGTCTCAGACATCTTTTCCAGCCACAATGGTATGAAATTAGAAATCAATTCATTATAAGAAAAATAAAAAATTCACAAATATATGAAAATTAAACAACATGCTACTGAACAACCAACAGGTCGCAGAAAAATTAAAAAATATACCTTGAGATAAATAAAAATAGAAAAATAATGTACCAAAACTGATGGGATGCAGCAAAAGCAATTCTGAGAGACAAGTTCATAGCAAAAAGTACTTACTTACATTAAGAAGGAAGATCTCAGACAAACAACCAATCTTTACATCTCAAAGAACTAGAAAAAGAACAAACTAAGCCTGAAGTTAGTAGAAGGAAGGAAATAAAGACCAGAGTGAATATGAATGAAATAGAGACTTACATCTCACAAAACAGGAAAGATCAATAAAACTAAAAGCTGTTTTTCTGAAATGGTAGACAAAATAAACAAATCTTTAACTAGACTTGCCAAGGAAAAAAAGGGGAGAGGATGGCTGGGACTCAGCAAAGGGAAGGACAGGGGAAATGGGGGCCTCTGTCAGAGTGTCAACAATAAAAATAAAGTTCACAAAAGAAATTAAATGAACAAGGAGATTGATAACAAAAGATGAAGCTTATAAGAAACTATTATGCACAATTATATGTCATCAAATTGTTTTTTCATGCTTGCTTTCATATTTTCATCTTTCCCTCTTTTTTCTGCCTTCTTGGGTTTTAATGGAGTATTTTATAGAATTCCATCCATCTTTTTTCCTCTGTTAGCACAGCAATCATACTTAAAAAACAGTTGAGTGGTTTCCCTAGAGTTCCCATTATACAGTTAGAAGTAACAAATCTATTTTCAAAGAACGCTGTTCTACTTCATGGGCACTTCAGGTGCCCCAGAGCATTCCCAATCCTCCCTACTTTCCACCAGGTGGCTGTTGCACATTTCACTGTCCATAAACTACCATCACTAAACACCTTATTGCTATTTTTATTTTTGAACAAAGAGTTATCTATTATACCAAATAAAAATAAGAATAACAAAACATTGTATTTTATCTTCATGTATCTCTAATGTTCTATATTTCTTTGCCTTTTATTCCTTTATGTGGATCCAAATTTCTGACTTACATCATTTTTTTTTCTGAAGAACTTCTTTAAACATTTCTTGCATGGCAGGTTTTCTGGTGACAATTCTCTTATTTTTTTGTTTGCCTGAGAATATTTTTTATTTCTCCTTCATTTTTGAAAAAACAGTTGCATTGCATACAGCATCCTAGGTTGAGGGGATTTCCCCCACTCAATGTTTAATAATTTTATTCCACTTTCTTCTTGCTTGCATAATTTGTAAAGTCTGTTATAAATTGTCTTTGATCTTCTATAGGCAAGTTTTTATTTCTTCTGTCTTCTTTCAAAACTCTGCCTTTGTTTTTTAATTGTGCTGTTTACATATTATATGCCTAGGTATAGATTATTTTGATGTTTATACTTTTTGGTGTTTCCTAATCTTCCAGGATTTGTGGCCTGGTATTTGTCATTATTTTTGGAATATTCTCAGCCATTATTCACTTATTCCTTCTGTTCCTTTCTTTCCTTCTTCTTCTGGTGTTTCCTTTACACATTTGTTAAACCCTTGAAATTGCTGCATAGTTCTTGAATATTCTGTTTTGGTTTTTTAAATTCTTTTATTCTCTTTTTCAGTTTGAGAAGTTTCTATTGACATATCTTCAGAGTCACTATAATCTTCCCAATCCTGTCCAGTCTGCTGATGAGCCCAAGGAAGGAACTCTTCATTCCTGTTATAGTATTTTGTATTTTTTCTTTCTAGAATTTACTTTGATGTTTTTTCTTAGAGCTTCCATTTCTCTGCTTACTTTTTCTATCAGGGCCCCTAGCATATTAATCATAGTTATGTTCACAGTCTCATCATTCCAAAATACCTGCCATATCTGACTTGGTTCTGATACCTATTTTGTCTTTTCAGCCTGTGCTTTTTCTTGCCTCTTAGAATGTCTTGTAATGTTCTAATGAGTGTATCGGGTAATAAGAAATCAGGCAGATAGGGCTTTTTGTAAGGTTTTTCGATTATCTGTCTAGGAATTAGGCTGTGATTAAAGTTCGTTGTAACTGTAGGTATCAGAGGCCTCATCTTACTGTGGTATCCCCATTTTGTCTTCACTATCGTCTTTGGGTTTCCTTAGAAACTCTTTATTGAATAGAGTGTGTCTTGTAGCTCTTTCAGTTGTAATTACCTGCCATTATATAATATATGTTGATGTGGTAGTATTGTAGGGAGGAAGTATTCTATACTCTCATGATTAAATCTTATGATTAAATCTCAGGTTTTTTCATGGGCTTGAGTCTCTAGACTGTGGCCTTCATAAGTTTTGCTTAGGTTTTCTTTTTTTTTCTTTCCCTCGTATGAGACAGGAAGGTTAGAGAAAGACCCACTTGTCTAATTGCCCTCTGTTCTAAAGTTTGGTACAGGAAACTCTGGTTGTTTCCCTAAAAAGCAGGGTTTTGTGACAGGGAGCAGACTTCTCTTGGGCATATTTCAAAATGGTTACATTCCCTCTCCCCCAATCCAAAACACAGGAGGATTTTTCTTCTTGCGAGAACCTGGTCAGGGCACCTAAATATAAGAGCCCTTAAAGTGGAGAGGGTTTCTTCCTAAGACTACATGTCCAAGAGTTATTAACTCTCCACTTAGTCCAAGCTCCACATCCAAAAATATTCAAATACTGTCTAATGTTCAGCACTGACACCTTCGGCTCCCAGTAAATTGCAATTGTCTCTATTGATCTATCTCTCCAGTTTGGGGGGCAGCAGTTTGCCCTGTGGTCTCAAGTCTCTGGAGAATCTAAGGACACTTATTAATCTGTAATTAGTTCAATTTTTTTTCTTGCTGTGACAAGTAACAATTTATATGCTCTTTGCTTATCAGAGTACAAACTAGAAGTGCTTTCTTTACTGTTTTTCACAACCCATACTAATATTAAAACCACTCTTTAGCTTGCAGACCATACAAAAACAGGCAGTAGTATAGGTAAACAGACCAGTATAGATACATATAGTGCAACTATATACACACCTAATACACGTACACATAGTTCATCCTTGAACAACACAGGGTTGGGTGATTAGAAGCTCCAACCCACACACAGTTGAAAATCTATGTATAACTTAAGTTGACCTATTGTATATGCGCATTCCCAAATGTGGGTCAAAAATACTATTTTCCATTCATGAGTGGGAATCTGCAGATGTGAAACCCAGGGACACAGAGTGCTGACTGTTATTTATTGAGAAAAACATATAGTCAGTCAACCCACGAGTTCAAACCCATGCTATTCAATATCTGGATCCCCTGTGGATCTGTTCTATTGTCTGTTTTGTCCCATAGCTTTTTGGCCATGTCCTTGGCTTGCCTGATAATTTATTTTCATGCACATCTTTGCCTAAGCCAGTTTACAGCTCTGTGTATCATCTTTTGTTCAGAATGCAGGATGTCTCTTTCTGCTGCTAGATAGAGTGCTGGCTGATCACATCAACCCAACTAAAGACAGAATTAACTCCTGGATAGGCAATAGTGCTTTAGGGAGGACCTCACTCTAGGTCTTAGCCTTTCAAATATATTGAGAACTTATATTCACCCAAGTTCCTCTCCCTAGTACATTCTAACCTCCCAGCACATTAACCTCTTATGTAAAGGCCATCATAATACTACTGAACATTTTCTCTGCTTTTACAAGACTCTGCTTGATTTTGGCCTCTTAGCTTCCTAATTCAGCAAATATACTGAGTGAAAACCCAACAGAGTGTCATCTCATTTGCTCACCTCTTTCTTTGATATTATACCCCACCCCATCCTCTAATTTTTCTCATAGATCTGTCAAAAATTTATATTGGTTTCTTCTTATCTTACTAGTGCTTTTTGCCCAAATCTTTTGTCCAGACTCTCAGTTTCTTGCCAATGTGCAGAATTAGCAAATATCCTCAGTTGGCCTGCAGGGTGGGGGTGGGCGACAGAAAGAAGCAGCAGAAAGTTGCTTCTCCTCTCAAAAGTGTGCCTTTCTCAGCATTTTGGCTTTTAAATTCCTAGTTATCTGAGCAGCTTTTAAACAAATCTTTTAAAACTCTATTCAGCTTTTCTACTTATTCTCAGTGGGAGTGTTGATCTGCCATAAGTTACTCCATTGTAGCTGGAAGTGCAATTTCTTTACTTGTTTTACTTGTTCAGTCTGTTGGTTTCCAATTCCAGTTCTGTTCCCGTGTATTTAATGTCAGTCTCTGCCCAGTTCTTTGAATTTTGCATTTTTAGCTTAAAGGAGACATTACTCATACATACTTTCACATGTACTTCCGTTCCATTCTCTGATGTCTTTAAGAAAGCAAACATACCAATTCAGGAACACAAAGTAAGACTCGCTTTGTTCAGACAATACCGTTACCATGTTGCTAGCCACTTTCAGTACAGAATTCTGCTTCTAGGTTCTAATCATTTCAATGTGTATTTTTCTTTACTGCTTTGTGAATGCATAAGCAATCATATAGCAGGTATCATTATTATATTTCTGTCCTTAATATGAAAGATGAGCCCTGGCTGGCGTAGCTCAGTGGATTGAGTGCAGGCTGCGAACCAAAGTGTCACAGGTTTGATTCCCAGTCAGGGCACATGCCTGGGTTGCAGGCCATTACCCCCAGCAACCGCACATTGATGTTTCTCTCTCTCTCTCTCTCTCCCTCCCTTCCCTCTCTAAAAATAAGTAAAATCTTTAAAAAAATACTATCAAAAAAACAAAGATGAAACTGTGCTTTATATGTCTGTGTTCCATAATTCCAAAAATGATAAAGATATAAAAGTTACTGGATAGTCATTAACTGACTAAAAAATATACTGTTGAGTTTGGAAGTAAATATATAACATATAAAATTGTATTTACCCTCCATAATCTTCATTGATTCCTGCAAATGGTATGGGATTACAGTGTACAAAAATTGAAATCACAACCAGTACAAGTGACATAGCAGATGTAACAATGACAAATCTCATATAGCCTTTACAATACATATGTAACTTGGAAACAATGAGGCCTCCCAGAAGCTGGCCAAGTACAAATCCTGGAATTAAAACAAGTCCTAAAAAAGAATGGAGAAGAGAAAGAAAACACAATTAAAAATAATCAACTAAAGATAGTACAGAAAATTCATACATTGATGTATTCCCCTCTGCTCTAAACATATAGCAAACATAGGTTTAAATAAAAAGACAGAGAGAGAATTTAAAGCCATGATGGACAACCCAACAAACCTAAACCTTACAATTAATACAAATTTGTGAGTGAGGCTGACACTATCAGCCTAATGGACTTTACAGTAGAGCTGTTAAATTTAGCTTTTATGTGGTAATGATATTTATGATATTAATGATATTTTATGTGGTAATGCTAAGGTAAACCCAAAACTTAATCCATGCAAACTAGATGAGAATTGTTTTATTGAGAGCTATTATTGGATAGCTGCCTGGATTAATGGTTTATAGCAAGAGGCATTCCCATAGTGAAAAGAATACATGGAGATTCGTTACCAAGAATTAGACCAAGTCACCCATTGATTCTGTGAATGTATGTGCAATATCAACAACCTCACAACAAAGAAATGTAATTAGAAAATAATCAATCAGATGAAGATAACAATCTCCTCTGCCCCAAACATATAGAAATAGTAGATTTAAATAGGAAAATAGGAAGAGAAATATAAGGTAAAAACAAATAAAAATCTTATTAACACCAGATTAAATTTATGTCATAAAATTTTCTGACACACTTGTAGATAATTTTAGAATGCTCAGAAAGATTAATGACAGTGTAATTTTCATAAAATAAAAACTAGAATAATAATAGAAAGTAATTGAAAATAAGAGCAGGTAGATTAAGGAAAGAACAAATAAGAAAACTAGATATTTAAAATTATAACTGTTAAAAAGAAAACTCAAATTCCAGACTAGAGACATCTAAAAATTGAATAAATTGGAAGAAGGCATTGTGTTATTCATCCAGTATATAATTTTTAAAAAAGTGATATTGCTTCAGTAATCCTAACCATTCTATCATACTAATGTAAGACCTTTAGAAAATGGAATCTAGGTGTATATATATAGAAACTCTAGCATTATCTTCAAATTTATTTTCCTTTAAACTAAAGCAGTTCAAAAAATAAACTTTGTTTTAAAACACAGTGATGACAGGACAAAAAGCTCCACAAAATATTTTACAGCAGTTGTGAGAAATACAATGACAGGTGTAAAAGAAAAACAATATTTGAAAAGCTATAACTGAGGATGAGGATTGTTCCATGATTCAAAAAATATTAGCCCTGGGAATAAAATTACACTTCAACTACTGAGGAGTACAAATTAAACAATTACATCTATCTCATACAAAAAATAAGCTAGGGACATTCATAACATCTAGAATAAAGCAAAAATTATAAGAGCTGCCCAAAAGCATGTTGCTTGCAAAATAATTTTAATTATAGCTGGTGTTTAAAAAGATAAAATTAGTAACCTAGACCAAACACATATGCACATGCACACACATGCTCCTGAAAAGTAGGGGTAGTGAGCTGTCAGTGGGGAGTTAAAATTTCCTAAACCAAACAAGGGTAATGAATAAAAAATATGACCATTGAGAGCAGAAAAGATAGTAAGGAATAAAAGAAGAAAAATAGAATGGTAATAAGCAAATACAAATGAGTCAAAATTAATTAAAATTCACAATAATACTAAATAAGTAAAATTAAACTAGTAAAATCACTTTATTGAGTTTGATATTTTTAAAAGCAAAGTTTGTAACCAAAATAATGAAAAATATGTATCATGAAAATAGATCATGACATTGTATAAATTAAATTACTTAACTACCCAGATTTGAAGAAAATTAAAAGTCCATAAACAAATAGTATTTTAACTCAGCTTCCTCAAAGCAGCTTTAACACTATTAAAATAAAATCAATTAAAAATATTAATTGATTTGAACAACATTATTTTAAAATAGAAACAAAAACATTTATTTAGCAACTAAAATCTTGATAATTCATCGATTAAATAAAAATGTGATGATGAAAATTAAAAATAGTTACAACTGAACAATAATAAAATTATACCTAAATGTATGAGATGCTACTAAAGAAAATCTGTAAATGATGATACTTCCATCATAGGGTTGTTGAGAGAATTAAATGAGTTAATATTTAAGTGCTTAGAACATCATCTAGTCAGAGAGTAAACATTATACAAATGCTTGTTAAAAGGCAGGCAGAAGGCAAAAAAGTACAGAGGGGCAATATTTGTCCAGAATATTCTGAGAATTGGAACTGAATCAGGAGACTTCAGAGGATAAGCAATAAGTATGCTTGTAAGGAAATCAAGAAGAAGCAAACCACATTTTACCCCAGATTCACAAAAAGTTAAAGGCAGTAGGTACCAATGAAAACAGAGTGAGATAGAGGATTGGATGGCAGTCTATATAGAATGTTTGATCCTCAGAATTCCTATTCTCACCCACATGCCATATGATTGACCAAGAAGAAGAGCCCAGATTTATTTAATTTGAACATGAGAACTGTAGGTCTGAGAAAACCAACTGTATCTCTAAGCAGAAAACTGAGAACCCAACTCAGGTAAGAAAACCACCAGCTGTTAGGCTTACTGCCCCAGGCCAGTGATTTTCAATCAGTATGCTGAGGCACACTGGTGTGCCACAATGATTTTTGAAACATGCAATACCTGACTAATTAGCCAGGGGCACTGACCTCTTTTCCCTTAGACTGTCAAATTGAAAAAAAAAATGACAACAGCCAACACAACAGCAGCCATCAAGTATGAATGAATCAAAATTATACCTATTTTTTGTCAGATTAGCAAAACTATAATACATGCTTTGGTGTTGCCACAGAATGTTAGTAATTAATTTATATGCCATGAGATGAGAAAGGTGAAAATCAGTGCCCTAAGCAATAAGAAAATACTGGATACTGGGGGTTCAACAAGTAAAGACCTGTGTCCTTGAAAGACCACCCTAAAAGGAAACAAAACAGTTGAAAATTTAACTGCAATGTGCAGAATTTTCAATCAATTTTT
>NW_025333678.1:0-37522 GCF_019186645.2 Phyllostomus hastatus
GGGAAGTTCTTCTTCATTATGTTTTCAAAGAAGTTTTCAATTTCTTGCTCCTCTTCTTCTCCTGCTGATACCCTTATGATGTGGTAGTTGGAACATTTAAAGTTGTCCCCGAAGTTCCTAAGTTTCTCCTAATTGTTCTGAATTCTTGTTTCTTCATTTTGTTCTGGTTGAATGTTTCTTTCTTCCTTCTGGTCCAAACTGTTGATTTGAGTCCTGGTTTCCTTCCCTTTACTGTTGGTTCCCCTACATTTTCCTTTATTTCATTTTTCATAGCCAACAGTTTTTCCTCTATGTTGCAACCATATTGAACCATTTCTGTGAGCATGCTGATTCCAGTGTTTTGAACTCTGCATCTAATAGGTGCGCTATCTCATTGCTTAGTTCTTTTTCTGGAGCTTTGATCTGTTCTTTACTTTGGGCCATATTTCTTTGTCTCAGCTCACCTGTTACTTTGTAAGGGGTGGAGCATTAGGTATTCACCAAGACGGAGCAACCCCCAATGCTGCGTTGTGACGCTGTAAGTGGGCAGGGGTCTGAGAGGGAACAGTGCCGCTTGCTCGGCTCTCCCCAGTTTTCAGTCTGTTCCCCCACTACCTGCAAGCAAAGTGGGCCCTTCTGGTGCTGATTCCCCAGGTGGGTGGTTTTGTGTATGTTCCAGGACCCTGTGAGTCTCTCCAGCAAACTCTCCTGTGAGGCTGGGTGTTTCTCCTGCTGCCTCGACCCCAACAGGTTTTTACAGTCACAAGTTTTGAGGCTTTATTTCCCTGCTCTGGAACCCTGGGTTGTGTGGTGTGTCTCACTTCAGAGATGTTCCCCCCGGTTTATCCTCACACAGATGTGGGACCACAAGCTGCCATCTGGCCCACTGGGTCCTCCAGCCACCACCTTGCCATGTGTCCCCTCTGCCCTGGGACCCGGGTGCCGGTCCCTGGCCATCCTCCCAGTCTGGATGAAAGTTTTTTCTTTAGCTCCTTGGTTGTCGAACTTGCATACACTTCAATTTTCTGGCAATTCTGATGATTTTTCTGCTTTTAAATTTGTTGTTTTCTTTCTTTTGATTATGCAAGTTGGCAAAGTGTATCTACCTATACCTCCATGTTCTCCAGGAGTCTGCCTGGTTTCTTCTTAAATATGAAGAAAACAGTTGGGGATGACCAGGGAGGCATTAAATTGGAAAGGTAGAAAGCAAAGTACAAAGAACTGAGAAAAAACGTTATTCAAAGCTAGCTATTCATCTAACAGCCCTGGCTGGTGTGGCTCAGTGGATTGATGGTGTTACAGGGTGCAGCCAAGAGGGGGAACCCCAAATGGGCAGAACTTAAGGTGTCCAGGAGATTTTAAGATGTCTACAGCCCACCCCCTCACAGTGTGGGTTGGGGGAAGGGACATATGGAGCAGAGCCATTGAGAGCTGTTTTGCATAGCAACAGCCTTGCAGCTACCCCTCTGGCGTGGTCATTTAACATATCTATAGCCTTTGGCTGGTCGCTTAGATATGTTAAATAGCTGTGATCATTTCTGAGCCAGAGGAATGGAAGTAACTTCCCCACCAAGACGTGACTGGGGGCAGATCCCCCAAGCTACAACGCCTGCATGGGAGCTCGGAGAAGATTGGCTCCAGGACATGGGCCACACCTGCCCAGACTCATGATGGCAGCCCAGTAAAGCTGGAAGGATATGAATTCTGGCAAGTGAAGCCGAGTGTGGGAGGAGTCAGAAATGAGGCTGCAGAGGAAGATTGGCCGCGGGGATTTAAAACCCAGAATTGGCAGCCATTAGGAGAGAGAACCGTGCTGCTTGAGGAGGGAAAACTATGCATCTTTAGCAGAGTGGAGACTCCCACATCCCAGAGAGAGAGAACCATGTGGCTTTAGCAGAATGGGGAGGACCTCGGCCATTGAGAGGAGGAGAACCATGCTGCTTTAGGAAGGAGAGCCATGCGCAGCCCTGAGAAGGAGAGCCATGCACAGCTTTAGAAAGGGAAACCACCACCTGGTTTTAGCAGAGACCCCGGCGACTCAGCTGAGGGTGCCGGGAACCCAGGGAGGTCTCCAGGTCGAGATGGAGGACTAACTGGGAAGAACCAGAGGACTGCCTGAGCCATGGACTTCTATTTCCTTCCCTGAAATACAGTACTCTGGACTAGGCAAAGGGGGAAGGAAGGAAGGACTGTGTCTGTTTGTGGGTGTTTTAAGGGACTTTAGGATTTTTAATGAAGACATTAGGTCACTACTTGAAGTCTGTATAGCATTAAATAAACATTTCCTTTCCTTTTCACGAATCTCTGGCATTGAGAGACGCCTTTCATCGGGCGGTGGACATGACAGACCTGGGGGCCTTTTAAATAATAGTATATTGTCCCAGGCCCCCCTTGTTGTGTTCTGTAACAATGGCTGGCCTGCAAACCAAAGGGTCACTGGTTCAATTCCCAGTCAGGGAACATGCCTGGGTTGTGGGCCAGGTCCCCATTGTGGGGTGTTCGAAAGGCAACCACACATTGATGTTTCTCTTCCTTTCTTTCTCCCTCCCTTCCCCTCTGTCTAAAAATAAATAAATGAAATCTTTTTAAAGAACAAAAACAAAATTATTCAACAAACAATGAAGAAAAATAGAAGAGGTTTGAGTAAATTTTCAGGCAGATGGGTGAAGATACTGCATTTGTGAAACAAAAATTATATAATTACATATTGCTATTTCCTAATATCATATATCAAATAAATGACACCAAGTGCCCTTGGACACTAAAAATATAATAAATTAAATATTCAATAGAATAGTTGAAAATTTAACTCAAGAAAACATCTTAAAAATGGAACAGAAGAACAGAAACAATGGGTCTTCCTGGTTTCTTAACAGCCCAAATAAAAAGAAAAAAACTAGCTATCTGTCAAGTTCTTGGGTGTTATCTAGTCTCGTGAGACTAAAGTATTCCCTAGTGCCATTAGAGATAAAACACAACGTTGTCCCTCACCCACTGGGAGGAAAATGTTGCAAGAATGTGTTGGGTACCAGGTTATTGGAGAGCCCTTGTCCCTCATGTAGCCCAGACACTGCAACCTCTGTAGGCTCTTGTCAGGGAAGGACAACAGTGGATTGGCGGGAGAAGCAGCAGCGGGCTGGGGAGGAAGCAAAAGGAACAGTTAAACAGGTGCAGGTGTTTGGTGTCTATGAGGCAGCCCTGCCTGGAGAGCTGGGTGTACACGTAACCAGGGCGGAGGAATGTCACGGGGTCTTTGGCAACAACAGGGGAGGCTCTGCAGCCAACAGGGCTTTGGCCCCAGGTACAGAAAGGTGCTGAAGACAGACACAGTCTAATGGAGAAACAGCTCTGTGCCACCTACCAAGCCTCGCAGGCAACCGACCTGTCACCAGAAACTCTGCTGTGGTGGTGCGGACCGCCTGTCCCATGGAGGGGTGGCTGCAGGACCTGCCTCACACTCCGAAGGCTGGTGTAGCACAGACACCAACTACAGTGAAATGGAGTGTTTACCTGCAACAGAGACACGTCTGTGCACTGTCCTCTCTTAGCCAGGAGCTGCAGGTATTGTTGGGGCCAGTCCCCTTAGGGTCAGGAGGAGATGCTGAAAAGAACACTCAAGGACAAGCCTGATGGCCCTTCGTGGGTGAAAGGTGGCATAGTTCCAGTGTCCCCCGAGCATGGTGCAGTGCCGACTCCTGCAAAGGGCAGCCCCCAAAAGGGCATGCTCAGGCCTGGACAATCCACAACAGCCCCGTGGGGAAAAACGATGTGGGCTGACATGCGGGTGGTTGTGCAGTCTAAGGAGGTGGCCCTATATCATGTCACAGGACAGCAACTGTTACAAAGTCCAGGGAAGGAGGAAGGGGATGCACTGTTCACATTCGACGGCTAGAAGAGGCCCCCACAGAAGACCGGACACACGGCTACACCGGAAAAGGAAACATACAGGGCAGGAACCTCAATGGGCAACAGCCAAAGCCTGGGCCTCCCCCTGAAAATGACTGACATGGTTGCAGCTTGCCCACAGTGTGCTGTACCTGCCAGCCAGCACCCACGTCCCTTTGAGGCCACAACAGGCTGTTATGTGCAAGACTTGGCCCACAGCCATGACACTGGAACGTGCATTCACCTTTTAGATCTATACCTTGTAATCCAACAGGAGCCAGACAGTTATAACGTTAGAGTGCACTGTTGACAAATACCCTGTTAACCACCAGACCCACCTGCAGCATTCCAGGTCAGGCAGAAGTGGGCATCCCCAGTGAGAGCCCAAGTTCAAACAGTGGCTACTAAGATAACACCTCTTTGGGAAGGTCTTACCTATTGTTGCCAGCACTCCAGGACACACACCCTTGTTGGGCACTGCCCTGCCTGGTTTCAGAAGCTGTAACCCCCCAGGGCTAAGGCTGAATGAGAGACCTTGGGACCACAAGCCACTAAGGAGACAAAGCTTATCTCCCTGGAGGGTCACTGCCTCTGCCCCCTTTCACCTCGCCCTGCTTGACCTGGAGCTATTGACAGGTTAGCCAATAACGGGTGGGATTCTGCAAAGGACGGACAACCTAAGACAGGCACGGTCACAAAGAAGCTGTCAGGGAAGGACTTGGCAGGCTATGGGGAAAGGAGGTGATGGACCCTTGCCCCTCAGCTTTGACAGCCTGAGTCCTCATTCTATCTGCAAAAAGTCTCCTAATCTCTTCACTGCCTTACTTCCCCTGGCTGACTTAAGCCTGAAACAATACCAGAGGGCAGTGTAGCCCTGGGCTGGAAATTAGGGTTCCTTGGGGTGATCAGGCCTAAGAAAGAATGCATAAAATACTGTGAGACCTATTTTGCTAAGAATGTCCTCAGTTTTCTGATAAGCATCCAAGCATAAAATCAGTGTATTCCCCAACGTTTTATAGCCCTTTAGCTAACTGACCCTGACTCAGAATAAGCCTTCATAGTTCTTTGTCTGTTATCTATTGTTTCACCCGTACTGCCTGACAATGATTGACAAGCTTTACCTGCATTCCTGTGCATACTGAGCCCAATAAAAGCCCACTGAGGAACAGGCTGCTGGCCCTTCTCCTGTGAGAGATCGGCCACCTTTCCTCCCCAAGCAGATCATGTCTTGGTAGACTTATTTTCATGGGTGGCAGACAGGGGGAGGGAGTGATGAGGGCTCTGTGGGCAGAGGCCTCCCCCCCACACACACCCTGAAGCTAGTGTATTAACCTGGCCCAGAGAAACTCAAACTGGTACCTGCTGGTTGCGCTCTCTTGGCCCCATAGAGGGAGGGTCTTGCCCAGGGTTTGCTTCTGTAACCTACCATAGCTGGTAAATGGCCATCTGCTATTCAAGTAACTAACCCTGGGAAACTTACCAGGGCAGGTGCCTTCATTTTTTTCCATCGACAGATTCACATCCTACTCTCACAGCCAGCATTCTAGGCTAGGGGGCATCACCAGAGTAAAGGTGTGGCACGGGAGACCATGGAGATCCCTAAACAAGCCACTGTTCTTACACTGGGTAGAGCAGGGCCCACATTCTACCCACCGTGCTGATTTGCCTCTATGGGGCCTGCTACACATTTGTCTCCTGACTTCAGTGCAGGAGACCAGCTTTGCAAGGTGGGCTGATGGAGGAGCTCTCCAGTCCAATGTTCTGGACTGCTGGGTGTGTTCAGAGATGCCTCTCTGTGCTACTGCTGGGCTGTCTTGGAAAACGATCCCAGTCAAACTTACAGGATGATCTTAACATGGTTTGGAAAGTTGTCTTGGGGACCAGCGATCAGCATCATATACACTGATACTGTTGTACATATGAGTCTGTTACTCCTTAGCTCTGTCACACGGTTGCTGCAGAGGATGGGTACAATGTCTCACCCATCCTCCTCCCTCCCCAGGACACACACAGAAGATGTAAGGCAGATGGTACTGAGAGGAGAAGGCAGGCACCCGCGTTGGGATGGAGAGTGGGGTGTGTGAGAACATGGGCCCCTCCCCAAGCTCCAGCTCCCCTCCCACTCTGTGGGAACAGGATGACGGCCACCTGAAGACCCTGGGAGCCTGGCCAGCTCCTGGGTCAAGAAAAGGTCAGACAAAAACTGTTCTCAGACCTGAGCCCAGATCACAGAGAAGCTTGATGGGACCTCACACAGCCTGTGGGCTAGCATGACCTCAACAGGCAAATCCCTGAGGTTGCTCAGACCTGCGCTCCTTGCATGACAGCTCCCAGGGGAGAAGGGGAGAGAGTGCCGGCCCCTCCTTCAGCAAAGTCCCCAGTGTCTCCCAGCCCCTGTCCCTGTCCAGGTGCCCAACACACTGTAGCCCCCCAGGGGGTGTCACCCCGGGCCCAGACCCTGGTGTCCACAGACGGACTCCCCACTGTCTGAGCACTGACCCCAGATGGGGGGCAACTGCACTTCCCCCCAGCTTCTCACAGGCACTTCCCCCAAAGCACCAGCTGTCCTGGGAGCCCTGTGACAGCAGGGCCACAGCTCAGGTTCACCCTTGAACCCCGGGATAACAGGGGAGGGGGTGGGGTACAGAGTGTGAGCTCAGTTTTCACCCCCAAATGTGAGCAGACAACAGCCCCATCGAGGCCACCGGTCCCACAGGACCAGCCACCAGAGTGGGGGTGGAGGCAGAGAGCAGACACCAGACCCTGCCTCAGCCCCAGCCCCAGGTCTTCTCCTTAAACTTGATCAGATGTTGTGCACATTGCCAGTGACAGAAAGTCACAGAGATGTGAAGTGCGGCACAGGAAATATAACTGACCATACTACAGTGACTCCGGGTGGTGTCAGATGGCTGCTGGGCTTATGGGGGGAGAGGATCACTGGGTAAGTTACGTAAGTTATGCAAATGTCTAAACGTAGACCTGAAACCTACATAATATTGTAGGTTAGCTGTAATCGAAATGCTTTAAATTTTTTAAATAAATAATAAATGTGATCAAATGATTAATAAAACCTGGATTTTTTTTTATTCTTTCTTTTTAGAGAGGGAGGGGAAGGGAGGGAGAAAGAGAGGGAGAGAAACATCGCTGTGGGAGAGAAGCATCGCTCAGTTGCCTCTCAAACGCCCCTGACCAGGGACCGAACCCACAGCCCAGGCTGGGGCCCTGACCGGGGGTAGACCCGGCACCTTTCAGTTTGGGGGACAGCGTCTGCAGCAGGCAGGGCTGAAACCTGGAGTTTGAAACCTCTCTCACTGACCAGAACGGAAAGCCAGCGTCACCCCGTGGAAACGGGACACAGGACAGTGTGGAGCACAGGAACAGCGGGCTGGTGCGGGGACCGGTGGAGGCCCGGCTGCGGGAGGGCCCTGCAGGGCGGCGCCGGCGCTGACACAGCGGCAGGGGGCTCGCTGGGCTCCGGTGGAGGAGGACGCGGTCACAGCCGTCAGCTGGCTGGGAGCACAGTTCCTCTGTCTGTCGCAGCCTGTGTTTGGAAGCCCTGTCCCCAAGGCGGGATCTCCCACTCGGAGGAGAGTAAACAGGTAATATACTTTGGAGTGGACAAATCGGAAGAAATGAAAGGATAACGGAGTGCACTGGGTGAGGTTTGCGTCTCAGCTAAAATCTAGAAACGTGGGGCGAGAACCTGCCAGGTGACCTGCTACCCCTGTGGCGGGGTAGGGGGTGTACAGCCCCCAGGGACTCCCGCCACCCACACAGCGGGGCTCTGATCCCACCCGGGCCCCAGGGCCAGAGGCTGAGAGGGGCCAGGCTGGGACACAGGACACCCAGGGCCCAACGGTCCCAAAGGCCTGTGGTGGGAGGCCCCAGCCCTCACTTCTGCTGCTTTTCTTTCTCCGTTTCCCAGTTGCGCACGTCCCCAAACTGTGAGGCTGCTTTCAGAATCAGGCGGCGCGTGATCCTTCCCCACATCTGTCCTTGGGTCCGTGGGGCTTGGGGAGACCCCGGCGAGGGCACTGCTATTGCCGTGCTGTCTGGTTGCCCTGCGGTCTTCATGCAGGTACCCCTTCCCCCAGCGATGCCCGCAGACCCCGCTCAAGCCAAAGGCAGCAGCAATGACCCTGAATGGCCAGCATTGCCTCAGACGGGCGGTGCCTGTCCGCTGGGGGGACCCAGGCAAGAGCTTTCCCACCCAGAAGGAGACCTTGCAGGAGGTCGACCTGGTGACGGTTGTTCCCCAGGGGGCTTTCCCAAGGTCACGCCCACCAGCATTCTGTGAGTCCCCCCCAGCCAGCCCCACCTGACCTTCGAGTGTTTGAGCCTCCCTGTTTCTGCCAGTCTGCTGTCCAGATAAGGGGGTCTCACTGTGGATTCCCTGTGCTTCTCTCACCAGGTGTGTGTTTACCTGAGAACAAACGAAGCTCCAGCTGCAGGGAGGAGCTGGCTGCCTCCCGGGAAGAAGTGAGAGGTTGGGAGACAGGGCCCCCTGACAGCTGGCTGCTGGTCCAGAGGGCTGGGCGGGGAGTGCGTGCGTTTGCCCACTTCCTGGAGGGGCTGGGCCTCCACCGCACCTGAGTGTGTGGCCTTTTAAACAAGATGCTCTTCTATGGCTGACAGGCTGGAACTTTCCCTGAGAAGAGCATCCCTGGGGCCTGCCAGGGTCAGATGGGACCAGCTGGGGGGCCTCCAGCAGGAAGGCGTAGTGTGATGGTGGGTACGTGTCATCGTGCACTTGTCACAGCCACAGACCCACAAGGAGGGATCCTGAGGCGAGCTGTGGGGTTCAGCCGCCACAGTCGTGTCCCTGTCGGTTCATCAGCCCTCACACGCTCACCGCACTAATGAGCCTCGTTCACGGAAGGGGACTGTGTGCATGGCAGCTGTGCTTTGTACACAATTGTCTATGAACCTAAGCATGCTCTAAAACATAAAATCTACTTTAAAGGTTTTCATTTATGAGGACGGAAAAGGTCTGAGATGGACCCAAGACAAAGAGGGAGCTGAGGGAGGGGACAGGTGGGAGGTGAGGAGGTGGGAGGTGGAGCGCGGCGGGCACCGAGCAGACCTGCAGTGGAGGCGCAGACGCCCCCAGAGGGGGCAGCCGGGTGTGCAGCGTCTGGGGAGATGCCAGTGCTTCCTGTCAGATTGCTGGGAAGGGCCCTCGCAGGGACAGAGTGGCCGGGCAGCCCCCACCAGCCCGCCCACAGGGGCCGTGTGAGAGAGAAGTGGACTCTGTTGTATGGTGCAGCTGCAGGACACCCCTGGCGAGCAGGTTGCAGGGCGAAGGGCAGGAAGGGGAGGATGGTCTGGTATCCGTGAGGACACCTTCCAAGTTTCAGGGACACATCCATGGGCTATGACGGTTTCCTGTGGTTGTGGGAAGACCAGGGGTGAGAGGATGGTCTGGCCCCCGACCTCCACTGACTGCACAGCCAGGGTCCAGCCTGCAGGACGCTCCATGTCCTTGGCAGAGACACGCAGGCATGTGCAGGGGGGGATGCTATGTATCGCTGGGGGAGCCAGGCTGACCAGCAGGGAGGGGGAGGGGCTGTCAGGTCTCTTGCTGGACCCTTGTCCATCCCACACCCGACCCATGCCAGGCCCCTGGACATATGTCCCTCTGACTCCTGCATCAGGGACACCCTGGGCACCAGCCACAGACACAGCTCTGGCCGCCTGCAGCAGAAGGCATCTCAGCAAAGGCTGCCAGGTGCCCTTTCTGCTTGCCAGTAACCAGGTTCCTGTAGACTCCTGGCTCCCCCTCCCACACACAGAGGGTGGGAATCCTGTCCCTGCAAAGTCCCGTCCACCAGGGCCCTGGCCGGGGGGTTCCGTTGGTCGGAGTTACTGGGATAAAGCAAGCTGATGTTGGAGAACACGGGTGAAGGAATTCTAAAGATGACGGTCAGAAAGGGAAAATTTGAGACACGGGAGAGCAGGTTAGGGAAACACAGAGGAACGGGGACTCCAGGGTCTGAAGGCGACTCAGTGTGTTGATTCCTGGAACTGCCAAACCTGGGAGATGAAAGCGACAGGAACGGAGTTCTTTCCCTCCTCTGTCAGTACGGGGTGAGGGCCCCGCCACTGCCTCCTCTGTCTCCGCACTCACGTCACCTCCGCGTCCCCTCTGAGTCTCCCATAAAAACACACGCGGCTGCTGCAGCACCCCCCACCCCCATAACCCAGGAGAAGCTCCTGCTCTCAGGCTCCGGAATCACATCACCTGCCACCCGTGTCCCAGCTGCTGGTTCCCGAGATGAGGACACAGACCGGCCTTGGGGGGCCGCCTTCAACGTGGGGTGAGCACAAGCACACAGGTCCAGTCTGAAAAGTCACGTAGCCACACTCCGTGAGGTTGGGTGCACCTGGCCCCAACATTTGCCCCCCTGGGAGAATGACCCAGAGAAGGTTCTCACATGAAGAATAAGATCATGGGTCATCAAAAGAGGGGGCAACCCAGCAAAAAGGAAGCAACAAGGTAGAAGTTCATTGGTGACACAGCCAGACCCCAGAGGCATCATGCTGAGTGAGGGGAGGGATCCCCTGAACTAGAGACCCCTCCTTGAGGAGGATGAGAGCAGACACCGGGGGCAGGGCCAGTGCCAGCAGGGAGCCAGAGGGGGTGGGGAATGGGGGGGCCAGAGAAAAAGACCTTCTGCCCCAGCCAGTGTTGCAGCAGAGTTCCAGCAGGGGGCGCAGCAAGGAAAGGTGGGAAGATCTGGGCAGCTGTAGCACCACTTGGTAATAGAAACTCGAACTGCTAAAACCCAGCAAGAGCACTCTTGGTCGTTTTCTGTGGGTCTCCATCCACCTGTCCCGAGTCAGGCAGGGCTGACACAGGAGCAGACTCATCTTCTCAGCCAATGGTCCTTCTGTCTGTCCACCAGGGCTCCTTTCCCCTCTTCTGGACAGCCCAGCAGACTTCCCCAGCTCCCCACTGCCTTCCCCAAGGTGGAAGGGGTGCCCTAATACCCACACCCCCAACCCCCGGCCCTCAGGGTGGAAGGAATGCTGGGATGCCAGAGGCCGAGCTGTGCAGATGTGACCAGCAGCATCATTCACTACTTCAGGAGTCGGCAAGGACCATGGGTGCACAAGGGAAACTTTCTTTTATAATCGATATCAAGTTCCTGGTCTGACTCAGACAACTCAGTGCAGACACTTTCAGTCACCCAGTGGCGGCTGGCTCATGCATTCACTCATCCCACAAATACTCACTGAGCAACCAGCACACACCAGGCACTGCTGTAGGTGCTGGGAATACGCAGTGAGCAGACAGACTAGTGTTGGCACGTGTGAGTAGTCTAGGGCAGGAGACGGAAACCTGAACGGGATTGACAAGAGGGCACAGCAGGAACAGGCTTCTTAACCTCAGTTACTAGTGTCTCCAAATACTGTGGGCATTTTACACTCCAAACTGCCCATGCCCAGAGAGCATGTGCATCACACACACACACACACACACACACACACCCCTGCACACAAGTGTGAGCAGTTTCTGTAGTTGCTAAAGCTTGTCTTTAGCAGAGGAACAAAGCAGGTCACACAGAAAGGCTCGAGTTTAACAGTTGCCTGTCAGTGGCCTCCCTAGGAGTCCAGGCAGGGCAGCCCAGCCCCTACCTGCACAGCCTCCAGGAATTAGGGCACCTGTCCCACCAGCTACCAGGCCTTGGCCTCACCCCTCCTCCAAGGGGCACCTGAGCACGGATGCGCCCCGTGTGGCCACGGGAATTAACTACAGGCCCCCCTCCTGAAGCATCTCAACAGGAAAGGTCCCTGAGCAGCTGAGATCAGAGGGTGGAGCAGTGTGAGTGGGCATGGTGCAGATGAGGTCAGGGCACAAAGTCAGAGGGCACAAGAGGTCAGGGCACAGAGGTCAGGGCCCCATTGTCCTGGTCGGAAGCCTGTCCCCAGTGCCCAATACGACCGTCCCACCTGCAGGCAGGGCTCCAGGCTCAGGCCCCACTGCCCTCAGAGGGGTCCCCCCTGGCTCAGCGCTGATCCAGCCCAGGAGCAGCTGCAAGTTCTTCCTCCCGGCCCCTTGCTGGCCATTTCCCCCAAAGCACCAGCAGTCCTGGGAGCCCTTCCAGGTCAAAACTGCATCTGGTTCATCCCTGGGTCCCTGGGGCATGGGGAGAGGGGAGCTGCATGGAATGGGCACTGAGTTGCACTCCCAGTGTGGATAGAAAACTGCCCGAGTGATGATGGTCAGTCCACAGGGTGCAGCGACCAGGGGAGGGCAGCCAGCAGGGGCTGTGGCTTCTGCAGGGTCCTCACCCACAGCACTCAGATATTCCCCCAGTCCTGGCTCAAGGACTTTTCTTCACATTTGTTCAAATGTTTAATTAAGACTTAGAATTAAAAATAAAAACCTCTAAAGCACTACCAAAGTGGAAGGACAGGGTCTCTTGCGTAAAGAGAAACACAGCAGGAACGCTGCAACAGTGGGGACGAAACGTGCTGCCAGATTCGGACTGTGCTCGGCCACTGGTCAGGGGTGACTGAGGAGTTAGGGACCCATTCCTGGCCCAGAGAAGAGAAGAGAGAGCACTGAGCTTCTGAATTTCCCACAGGGAGCTCTCCTTCCACCCTGGAGCCCTTGTGGTGGGAAAGGCTAAGTAAAGGCCCTGGAAACACCATCCTCCCCTCCAGGCTGAGAAGCCAGGACATCCTCTGCAGAAGTGCAAGGATGGCGTGAGACGTCTCAGGGTAGGGGGGGCGGGGTCCTGTCGTAGCCCCTGGATTCCCCAGTGCAGTCCCTGCAAACACCATGTGGACTCTGGCACATGTTGTTAACATCAACAGTGGACACAGTGCTGGCATCTTTGGTAGGACAGATCAGCACAGCCTCGGGCTCTGGGAAGGTGACTCCTGATCTGGTGACTGTGTTCTTTCCAATCCCCATCAAACAAGAGGATGGAAGCAGGTCACCCAGCAGGGACACCAGTAGGCACCACAGTCTTGCCCAGGATAACCTAGCCTCCCAGCAGAGCGTCCCACTGGTCCCCCACTGCAAGGACACCATGGTCATTGGACTGCAGGAGCCAGCCTCAGAAGACACCCCACCTGCTGTGGGCGTGGCTCATTGATGAAGGTTTCAGGTGCGGTGCTTGGGTGAGGTGGAGACATCCCTTCCAAGGTAAAGGACAATTTATATGTTGCACTTCCTGCCAACAAAAAAGGAGGCAGAGTGTTTAGTGGTGAGTTGGCTTTAGGACACAGTGTGCACACCAGGGGACAGGACTCCAATCCAGTCATCCAGTGAAAACCCGCTTGTCGTCTGCGGATTCTGGATGGAGCCCAGAATGAGCAGGGATCTGCAGCAGAATAAGGCCCGTTCAGTAGCCCTGGTGCCCAGGCTGCCTGACTGGGCAGCCTGTGCAGAGCAGGACCTTCCCAGGGCCTCCCAGCAGTCGGGGAGAGCTGGCACTGGGTCTGTGTGTCCCAGGGCTTGTGGCCTTCCCAGACCCCTGAGCACTCAGCACACGGGGTCTCAGAGGCTGGTGCACAGGCTCCACCTCCTCCTGCTTCAGACCCCACACCAGCCGGGCAGAGCCCCTCCCGCATCCCAGCCACAGACAGCAGCTGTCACAGAGCAGGCATGCTCCCTGCTCCAGTTCCTCCCACCTTGATGTGGGAGGCTGTTCCTTCCTTTGAGGCCTTGGTAGCAAAATCTCTGGCCTCCCTGACCTCTGAACCTTCCAGGTAGCCCTCCTCCTTTCTGAGAACTCTATGCCATTCATGCATTCATTCTTTCAACATGCCACCCCTAAGGTTCTTGCTGCATGCTGAGCACCATGACTAAATACTCCCCCTGCCCCAGGGCTGCTAGTCCCCAGCTCTGCAGTTGCTTCCTGGATCTTTCCAGCCCCTGTGTATACTGCCTCCCACTCCTCCCCTGGGCAGGCACCCACTCCCCAGGTGTCAGCCCTCTGCCCAGACTGAGCAGTGGGCCTCTCTTGCTCTCCTCAGTGCAGGCCACCAGAGGGCGCCATTTAAAGAGCAGCCTCCATGGTAGGTGGTCTCTGGGCAGGACAAGTGAAAGCACAGCTGACAGTGGGACAGGGGTGTGTGTTCTGAGGCCTCAGACATGCCTGGATGGTCTCTTATGGGGCTCAGGCCACCATAATAAATGCCACAGGCTGGAGCGTGGGCTGCAAGTCTGAGACCAGGGTGCCAGCCTGGTCCTATCTCAGTGAAGGTGTCTTCCTGGCTGGCAGACAACCACCTTCCTGCAGTGTGCTCACCTGGCAGAGAGACTGAGAGAGATTTCTCTCCTCCTCTTCTTATCAGGCTGCCAGTCCTAGTGGGTCAGGGCCCATCCTCATGACCTCGTTTCACCTCAGTCACCTCCTCAAGCCCCATCACCACACACAGTCCCACAGGAGACTCGGGCTTGGGGGAATGCATTCAGGGGTAATTCAGTCCAGAGGGAAGGGTGTGGGGCCCACGCCCCTGACCATGCACCCTGGATGATTCTGGGATCTGGGCAGTCCTCTCCGCCTGGGCAGGATGCTGCCTCTCAAGGGGCAGCAGGGCTAAAATCTGAGGCTCCCCTGAACCTGGGTGTGAGGGCGCAACCCAGTGGCCATCACCCTTGCTGGCTGTGCCCCCAAACTCTTCTGCTCACACAGCCGCCCCACGAGACTGGCACAGAAGACCTCGCCATGGCCTATCCAGACCCAGAAACTCAACAGAGATGGGCACCCCACGCGGCACACCCCCCAGGCCCTGCCCTGTCTCCCCAGGCCTGCAGTCTAGGCCTCCCCCAGGACGGGCCTCAGTGCGGCCCTCTGGGCATCCCTGGTCTTGGTCCCTCTTCTGGGAGTCGCTCACTGCTGCTCTTCTCCAGGCAACCAGCTTCTCTGCTTTGGGTGTCTTTCTAGTGGTTTATGTGAGTGCTTCATTTATGAAGGTGACTTACCTCTGGGGTCATTCTTACTGATATTTTTTCTCTTTCCATTTTGAAAAAAAGGAGGTTTTTTCAATGTATTGCACTCACTGTCCTCATTAGCATTTAAACACAGTCAAATTGCTGGGATTAAAAACAAACACAACCTAATTGGCTCCCTTCAGGGGCATCTTCCCTGCTCAGGGTTCTCCCAGCAGTGGGTTCTGGCCCACCAGCTGAGTTCACAGCCTCTCTCCTGCCCCCCACAGCCCCGCCCTCCCCACTGTGCACCACAGCGGCTCTGCTACACTCACCAGCCAAGGGCACCAAAGCTCGGCTCCCCTCACAATCCTTGCGAGCCAGTAACCTGCCACCCTGGCTCGCCCAGAACTGAGGGGTTTCCCAGAGGAGAGATTTCAGGGCATTATTATTATTACTGTAAAACACAAAATTTGCCATTGTAACCATTTTGAAAGTGAACACTTCAGTGGCATTTAGTACATTCCTAATGTTGTACAACCACCACCTCTGTCTACTTCCAGAACATTTTCATGCCCCCGAAACCCTGCCCGTGAAGCCCTCACTTTGCACTCCCTCCCCCTGCCCACAGCAACCACCGATCTGCTTCCTGTCTCCGTGGACCTGCCTGTCCTGGACACTGCACGGGAGTGCACTCGCACATTACAGGGACTCTCCCCCAGCACGTTCTCCAGGTCGCTCCGTGCTGTGGCCTGTGTCAGGGACGCCTCCCTTTCATGGCCGACTACTAGTCAGTTGTGTGGACGGACTGCCGTTCATTAATTGTGTGTCTGCTGATGGGCCTGTGGGTTGTGCTCACTTTGTGGCTGGGAATGGCAATGCCATGAATATTCATTCATATGTTCTAGCAAGAGATCTATGGCCAAGATGGAGGCCTTGGTAGATACACCTTGTCTCCTTGCAAAACCAAAAGAACAACAACAAATTTAAAAACAAAAAGAACCAGAACTGCCAGATAAATCGAACTGTATGGAAGTCTGACAACCAAGCAATTAAAGACGACACATTAACCCAGATGGTAGGAGGGGCGGAGAGGAGCAGCCAGGGTGGGGAGGAAGCTCGGCAAGGCGGTGCTGGCAGAGCCAGCAGTCCCACATTTGCGTGGGGATAAACTGGGAGGAACAACTGGGCAGTGAGACAGACTGCACAACCCAGGGTTCCAGCTCGGGGAAATAAAGCCTCAAAACCTCTGACTGGAAAAACCTGTGGGGGTTATGGAGGCAGGAGAAATTCCCAGCCTCACAGGACAATGCATTGGAGAGACCCACAGGGTCCTAGAGTGTACACATGCCCACCAACCCGGGAATCAGCACCAGAAGGGCCCACTCTGCTTGTGGGTAGCAGAGGAACTGACTGAAAGTGGGTGAGGAGCCCAGCAGGTGGCATTGTTCCCTCTCAGACCCCTCCCCACATTCAGAGCCACAACACAGCCAAGTGGGATGCCCCACACTGGCCACTACCTAAGGCTCTGCCCCTTACAACATAACAGCTGTGCCAAGACAAAGAAATGTGGCCCAAATGAAAGAACAGATCAAAATTCCAGAAAAAGAACTAAGCAATGAGGAGACAGCTGACCTATCAGATGCAGAGTTCAAAACCCTGGTAATTAGGGGTCTCACAGAATTGGTTGAGTATGGTCACAACATAGAGAAAAAGAAGTGAAGGCTATAAAAAAGTGAAATAAAGGAAAATGTACGGGAACCAACAGTGATGGGAAGGAAACCGGGACTGAAATGAATGGTTTGGAGCAGAAGGGAAGAAAGAAACGTCAACCAGAAAAGAATGAAGAAAGAAGAATTCAAAACAATGAGAAGAGGCTCAGGAACCTCGGGGACAACTTTCAAACATATCAACATTGAAATCAAACGGGTGCCAGAAGAAGAGGAAGAGAAAGAAATTGAAAAATTTATTTGAAAAAACATAATGAAGGAGAACTTCCCCAATCTGGCAAATGAAATAGACTTCCAGGAAGTTCAGCAAGCACAGAGAGTCCCAAAGAAGTTGGACCCAAGGAAGCACACACCAAAGCACATCATAATTACATTACTGAAGGTTAAAGATAAGGACAGAATCTTAAAAGCAGCAAGAAAAAATGACACAGCTACCTACAAAGGAGTGCCCATAAGACTGTCAGCTGATTTCCCAAAAGAAACCTTACAGGCAAGAAGGGGCTGGAGACAAGTATTCCAAGTCATGAAACGCAAGGAACTACATCCAAGATTGCTCTATCCAGCAAAGCTTTCATTTAGAATGGAAGGGCAGATGAAAGTGTTTCCCAGATAAAGGTCAAGTCAAAGGAGTTCATCATCAACAAGCCCTTATTGTAGGAAATGTTAAAGGGACTTATCTAAGAAAAAGAAGATAAAAACTAAGAACAGTAAAATGATAACAAACTCACAAGTATCAACAACTGAACCTGAAACACAACAAAAACAAAAATGAACTAAGCAAACAACTAGAACAGGAAGAGAATCACAGAAATGGAGATCACATGGAGGGTTATCAGAGGGGAAGAGGAGAGGGGAGAATGGGGGAAAAGGTACAGTGAGTAAGAAGCATAAATGGTAGGTACAAAATAGACAGAGGGAGGTGAAGAATAGCATAGGAAATGGAGAAGCCAAAGAACTTGTATGTACGACCTATGGACATGAACTAAGCGGGGAGGGGAGTAGGCGGGAGGGGGGTGCAGGGCAGAGGGAAATGAAGGGGAAAGAAAATGAGAAAACTGTGATAGTATAATCCATGAAATATACTTAAAAAAAGAACAAATCACTAGGTTTTGGGGTACTTCATGCCAAAAATCACCACCATAACTAAGTATGCTTTTCTGACAAACATGAACAATTGTTTTTATTAACACTTCAAACACGACTGAGGTTCTCTCTCTCTGTTTTTCATGTGAAGATAAAGATCTCTGGTTTTGTTAGCATTACAGGTCTGTTAATAATAAAACATTTATCCCCAAATTTCTACTCTTTGCTCTTTCCCTAATTTGTGGTTTATTTTCATTTTTTTAAAATTTTATTTATTTATTTCTCAGAGACAGGGAAAGAGAAGAAGAAAGAGAAGGAGAGAAACATCAATGTGTGGTTTCCTCTCACACATCCCCCACTGGGTACCTGGCCCACAACCTAGGCATGTGCCCTGACTGGGAATCAAACTTGTGACCCTTTGGCTCGCAGGCCGAGCTCAATCCACTGAGCTACATCAGTCAGGGTTATTTTCATTTTTTTTTATTACTGTTATTCTACTGCAGTTGTCCCCACGTTCCCCCTTTGCTCCCTCCGCCCACCCCGCCCCACCCCCACTCCCACAGTCCAGCCCCACACTGCTGTCTGAGTCTGTGGTCACTCGTACATGTTCTTCAAACAATGCTGCCCCCTGTTTCCCACCGTCCCCCTCCCCCGAGTGAGGTTGTCAAATGCTCACTCCAATCTGTGTGCCTGGTTGGCTGCAGGACCATTTGGGGTTACTCCGAGATGACTGGGCAACAAGGCAGACTCTCCAGTCACCGTCCTGCACTGTTTGGGGACCAGCGTTTCTCGGGGGTCGAATCCTCCAGCCCATCCCTGGGGGGTGGCCCCGGGTGCAGGTGGGGGAGGAGGCCCGGGTCCTGACCACGGGCAGTTTTCCCTCAGTTCCTGTTCCCAGCCTCAGGCCTCTCCTCCCCCTTCCTCTGCTCCCCTGCTCCTCTGTGCTGGGTGACCCTGACCTTCAGCCTCTGGTTCACGTTCATCAGATCACAAGTCTGGGGCTGTTTCCTGGGTGGGTGGGTGGGTGGGGTGCTCAGCTGACTCTCTGTCCTGACCAGGCTCTGAGGCTGCGTGTCCAGACCTTCCACAACCTCCCTGTTCACTGTCCCTGCGTCAACGCCGCCTTTTCAGCCCCTGCCGAGAGCTGAGGTGCCTGGGCCCCTCAGGGCCAGAGTGGGCCTGTCCTCATGTGTCCTGGCAGAGGGAGGGGGCTGCAAACCAAGCACCAGAACACTGGCTTGTCCTTCTCCCCACCCCCAGCTTGCTCACCCCCTCCATCTGATTCCCAGGGTCCATCACAGAAGCTGTCTCCCTCTTTCTTCCTCTGAGTTCACACCACTTAGTTGTCCCCTGCTGTGCTGTCGCTGGGGCTGGGGGTTAGGAGGAAGGGCACGCAGGCCCAGCTCCAGCCCACTCTGCTGTACTGGAAGGCCGCCTGGTCTCCACTTTCACAACTTCTTGATGCCAGCTGCATGATTGGCCCCATGCTCTGCCTCGCGGCTCCGGGGACATCCTCCCCTGTATTTTTCTCCAGACAAACTTGGGCATCACTTTCAATGTTCGTTAATTCAATCAGCCCTGGCCAGTGTGGCTCATTTGGTTGGAACGTCGCCCCCATAAACCCAAAAAGGTTGTGGGTTTGATCCCTGGTCAGGTGAGGATAATAAAATTGTGTAAAAACAGTCAGATTTGCCTGCAGTGCATATTCTATTGGGATTTCTGAAGAGTTGATATTTGATGACAGCGTCTCTTTTCTGCAGCTTTGAATGACATTTTACTTCATGCTATTTTCCTTCTCAGGAAAGCTTTGTGGTTTCCCAGTCTCTGAAACAGCCCTGTGAAGGCTGTTCTCAGCGCCGGTCAGTGGGAATGTCCGGATGCTCTGTGCACTGGGTCTTCACGGGTACGGCACCTCACTGCCTGTTACTGAGATTGAAAGATGAGTTTCTTCTTCTTTCTCTCCTAACTTGTGTTTAAAATATTTATCTTCATCTAGACACCTTGAGAAACTTAATCTTAAAACCTTTTCAGTTGAGGCTTTGGCTTTGCAGGGGGGAAGATTGTATTATCTGCCCACGATTATCACGAGACTTTCCCCCAAGTCCCTCAAACCTCCTGCTTCTGCTTCTGGCAGCTCTGCTCCTAAGGTTCAAATGCTGTCTCTGTCCTCTGGTCAGTCTGGCCCAGCTGGTTATCACCCAGCCTGGGGCTGGGGACAGGAAGACTGGGTCCAGTGTCTGGCTGGGGTCAGGGACCTGTGGCTTCTTGCTGACACATCTGTGGCTTGTCTTCCTGTCACCTGCCTGGGAGCCAGCCCTGTACCCACATCCACAGTTGCGTGGGCAAAGGTTAGGGTCTGGTCCAGACCAACAGTGGGGGAACAGGGAGGGAGCCCCTTCCCTCACCACCTACAGGGTTTGTCCTGTGGGCCTGTGGGACCAGCCCCTCCTCTCCTGGGAGCTCACGGCCCCCTCTCTGACGGGGCCCCCTGGCCATGTTGGATCATGACTGTGTCTCCTGAAGACTCCGGGTGCCCCCAAAGTACCCACAACCTCAGCGAGGGTGACAGTGACTCTGGCCCCAAGAGGGAATGATGGGGTTCTAGAGACCTGAGCTCACCCGAGTGCTGCAAAGCACCCCTACATGACCTCATTGCCCTGGCTCACCGGGGACAGGGCTGTGGTTCAGGAGTGTGGGGACCCCCCTCCTCTTGCTTCTCCTCTCAAACCATTCCCTGGCCCCATCCCACGGTTGGTGGAGAATGAGTCTCAGAATGTCAAAGGACAGAAAAGTCTGTGCCTGGTGGGATGGCCGGCATCGGCCTGGGGTTGGATTTGGGGGACAGAGTTACTGTGTTCAGAAAGCAGGAAGCGTGGGGGGACACTGCCTGCACTGTGGGGGATGGCTGGGTCCCTAGGGTGCAGGCAGAGGTTGTCCTGGGACGTGAGGACAGGCGAGGAGAAGAGCATCACACTGGCCCCTCTCTCACTCTTCGCTGTGCATTTTGACAAAGTTGGATCGTGCGCACGATGGACTAGGACAGTGGAACAAGTGTGCGGCAGTGTCCTGGGCAGGGGGAGCAGACACCACAGCCTGGGGCCTCTCACCACAGAACCGTGTCCTGTCCATGTGGGAGGCCAGAAGTCTAACACTCAGGTGTCGGCAGGGCCCCACGCCCTCCGAAGGGTCCAGGGAAGGGCCCTCCCTACCTCTGCCAACTCCCGGTGTTGCTGGCAAGTGGTGGCTCCCGCTCCAGCAAGTCCATCCTTCTCCGAGGAGGACGTGCACCTCACGAGAAGGGGAGCAGTGGAAGTGCGGGGTCTCCTAGCACCTAGCTCTGGGCTCAGGTGTGAAGGTCCCTATTCCATTCATGCCCTTACTCTGTTTTATTTGTTTCATCTTTTTAAAAAAATCTTCCATGTGCATACTGTTCATGTCACTCCTGATGTGTCTCTAGCACCCGGTTCTCTGATGGGCTCAGAGAAGACACTCAATGTTTCTTGTTTGGCAGATGGCCTGTTGGCCACCACTGGTCCCACTGAAGGGGTAAGCCCTGCCTCCTCCCACGCCCCACCCCCAGGGAGGGAGGGCTTTCCCCTTGCCCAGTTCCTGGGCAGGGAGGATAAAGGGGCTCAGAGGGGTCCAGGAGCAGAATGCAGAGAGACCTGGCATGGTGAGGCTGCTGCTCAGCCCCCGCCCTTGTCCTGCCAGTCCCAGGGCCCTGCCCCAGGTCTGCCCTCACTCTGGCTCCTCTCCCTCCCTGCAGATGCTGTGGCTGCTCTTCCTGACCCTCCCCTGCTTGGGGGGCTCCATGCCTGTGACCTCTGGTGAGTCCCCATTCCCAGCCTGCCCTGTCTCCAAACTCCTGACCCTGGTCTCTCAGAGGCCACCCCTGGGATTCGGTGGCAGTCCCCACATGGGGATGGCCCTGGGAGAACTGAGTGTGAGGGCCATGCTGGGTGCCAGGCAGGGGTGCCTGGGTCCCTGATGGCTCCTCCTCTGCTTCCCCAGACCCCAGCCCAGGCACTGAGCTGGTGGGCATCGTGGGAGGGCACGATGCCCCCCCTGGGAGGTGGCCATGGCAGGTGAGCCTGTGGATCTCACCCCGGACAAATAAGAAGTGGAGGTTCAAGTGTGGGGGCTCCCTCATCCACCCCCAGTGGGTGCTGACTGCTGCCCACTGCATTTCAGGGTAAGCCCCCACCTGCCACCCCTGAGGGGTGGTAGGCAATGTCAGGTGGGTCCTTTCTGCTCTGCAGAAGCTTCTTAGAAGCTTCTTAGATTCTTCTGGTCTTCTGTGCTCCAGGGAAAACCCAGTGCCTCAGAACTTCACGGTCCAAGTGGGACAAGTGAGACGCTCACACATTCACAGCGTCCAAGTGGCTGAGGTCATCCGCCACCCCAAGTACAACCTCACACAGAAGGGAGTCGGTGGGGCTGACGTGGCGCTTCTCAAGCTGCAGGCCCCTCTCATACCGTCTAACCTGGTCAACTGGGTCACCCTCCCACCTCCATTGCTCATGGTACCCTCGGGCACGAGGTGCTGGGTGACAGGCTGGGGTCGCATTGCTGTCAATGGTAAGAACCAGGATGAGGAGTTGAAATGAAAGGAGGAGACTCAGGGGCAGACTCAGTGGGGTGACGGCCAAGCTTTGCAGATGAGGCCTTAGCTGGGACCCCTCCTGGGGCCTCTCCTGGGAACAGGAGGCAGACGGCCCTCGGGGACTCTGCTGAGGGGCAGACACCAGAGGAGCAAGAGCCAGGCCAGGCCACGGGCGTCTCTCTGCTCTCATTCTGTGCCAGGCCCCGAGTGTGCCCTTACGTGGGTCCCCCACTTTCCTCAGTTCCCCTTCCCCCTGCAGTCCCGATGGGGGGTTGGGAAATGAGGGGAGAGAGAACTTGAGTGACTTGGTCATGGATTCATTATGAAAAGGACAGAATCAAATATGACCCTATGCCTAACTCACTCTGCATTTCTTGGGGAAAACACTTGCTCTGGCTTTTTAAAAATAATTATTTGTGGGTTAAAGAGCAATCTGCCCTGGCTGGTGTGGCTCAGTGACTGAGCGCCGGCCTGGGAACTGGAAGGTTGCTGGTTGGATTCCCAGTCAGGGCCCATGCCTGGGGTGTGGTTCAGGTCCCCAGTTGGGGGCCCTGGGAGAGGCAACCAGTTGATGTTTCTCTCACACAACAATGCATTTTCCCCTCTCTTTGTCCCTTCCTTCCCCTTTCTCTAAAAACAAATAAACAAATCTTTAGGAAAACAAAAACAACAAGAAAAAATCTATCCCTTTGCTTCTTTTCGGAGCTTGGCGCCCGCAGTGTCAGCCTAGAGATTATCAGCCACTGACCTGGAATGACCTGGGGAGTGGAAGCCCTGGGTAACTCCCACCCAGCGTCCCCTGGGGCACTGAGGCTCACAGTGTGGTCCTGGAACCCAGGAACTGAGTCTGCCTGCCCCTTCAGGACCACAGGCTCACTTGGCTTCTTCTCACAGTGCCGCTGCCCCCACCCTACCACCTGCAGGAGGTGGAGGTCCCCATCGTGGCCGACGAGATCTGCAGGCAGCGATACCAACAGATCAACCGGTTTATCAAGGAGGACATGCTGTGTGCAGGGAGCGAGGGCCGGGACTCCTGCCAGGTGAGACCCCTGTCCCAACTGTTGCTTCCAAGCATTGCTCCTGCTCACAAGGACCCTGAGTATTCAACATCTGTCTCTTCTTCCCACAGGGTGACTCTGGGGGCCCCTTGGTGTGTAACTGGAGGGGCACCTGGTTGCAGGTTGGAGTGGTGAGTTGGGGGAGAGACTGCGGCCTTCCCAACTATCCTGGGGTCTATGCCCGAGTGACATCCTACTTGTCCTGGATCCATCACTATGTCAACTCGTCTACTTGAGCCCAGGGCAGGGACAAGGATGCTGCCCACATGCGATGAAGACGGTCACTCTAGGGCTTGTGGGGGACCCTCCCTGCTCCTTCCCCAAAGCTAGCTCTTCATTGCCCCTAGCACCCTCCTCCACCCCCTGCTCTGAGGTCCTTCTGCCTCTGTCCCCTCCTTCAGCGTCTGTCTCTCCCCTGACAGGTAAAAGGGAGAGGCCCGACTGGGGTCTGGGTGGGAGGCAGCATTCCAGGTCTCCTGCCCACTCTGTAGCTCATTAAACTGCATCAAAAACAGACTCTGGACTGAGTGCACTTACCTGTGGGTGTGGCTGAGGCAGCTGCTGGGTGGGATCTTCCTGGTGGGGGAGCCCAGGCTACAGAAGGTGGACGGTGTTGGGGGAGGTGGATGGGCAACCGTGACCGCAGCATGGACGAGGGCCACGTGGGTGGGTTCTCTTGGTGGGGTGAAGGGCGGGTTTTCTGCCTGGGCTCTGAAACCTCAGCACAGAGGACTGCTCCCCAGACAGTCCTGCATCAGAACTCCATCCTTCCTCCTTCCATCACAATCAGCCTGTAACTGGTGATTGGAATGGCTTGGTATTGGCAGCGTGAAAGCAGAGAGATTTGTGTTTCCATTGTCACCCCTGTTCTTTCTGGGTCCATGCACCTAACCCTCCTTCTCCAGTTTGATCAGCTTCTTGGACCCAATGAAGTGCAGTCCCATTTCTAGGGGTGAAAAACGCTACCTGCTCCAATGCAGAACCTCAGTCTCTCATTCAGAGCTTCTCCTGAGCAGGGGAACCTGCAGGAGGCCAGGGACAAGCCCAGTTTCCCTGTCCTTCCCAACTCAACTTTGTGGGTACCATTCACTCCTGGGTCCTCATTGGTTGGAGGTGGCCAGAGAGGCAGTTGTTCATCCTTCACCAATAAAGTTCTCCTGGTGTTGGCGCCCCCTGCTGGAGAGGAACTAGGCTGCATCATCCTCCCAATCCTCTGCACAGCTCCTTTTACTGTGGGTGGGATGGGGGTTCCAGTGGACCAGAAAAGCTCCTCCGTTTCTAATCTAGTCAGCTGTCAAGTCACTCCCTGCTCCGAGGAAGCAATGTACATACTTCTAGTGATCCCACCTGTCCTGGGAGGGTCCCTGCACCTTCAGGTTGAGCCAGGACCCACCAGAGCCCTTGCAGCCTAAGGCAGCCCTGTATTGTGGGGGAGGGGCCTCCATACCCTTCAGAGACAGGCTGGTCCCCAGAGTCTCATTTCTGAAATGTGATGGCAGCCTTTGAGACCTTTCAGTAACCAAGACCCCTACCCCCTGGGACCAGGGTGATAACAGTCCTCTCCTCTAACTGTGACCTGGGTGCCTGGGGGGAGGTTGGACTCTGGAGTTAGGGAGAGTGAAAGTTCCAGGGTGGGTGGGTCAGGAGCTGCTTCCACCACGTGCCCAGGGACTGCAGCCTGGCTTTCCTGGGAGTCTGGAGCTCTCCAGCAAATCCCTTTTCTGGGAAAATGAGGCCTGAGACTCAGCTGGAAGGCACCACTGTGCAGATGGGCCCCCCTGGGTGTCTGCTCCACCCAGGGAGGGGGGAGGGGCTGACACAAGCATAGCCTGGCACTGTGCTCCTTGGAGTCCCAGGCACCTGTCAGTGGGGCCACGCTGAAGGGCGGCTGCCAGGTGACCCACTCAGATCCAGCTGGCCCTCTGCCTGCAGGAGGGTGTGGCTGTGCCTGCCTTGCTGCCTGGTTCCGTGGCATTGTGAATCCCTTTGCAGCCTGTGAAAGCTTTCCTCTGCTGGTGGGAGGCATGGTCAGAGCTTTAGTGTCTGCAGGGTGAAGAATGAGGGTCTGAGAGACTCCAGGGCTGATCTCCCAAGGGAGGGAGAGGGGCCTGGCTAGGACCTGGTTTTGGAGGAAGGGTTGGGCCTGACCAACCTGAGCTGGGACTGTGTCTGCAGGCATGGCCAAAGGGTGGACCCTCGGGGCTCTCTCTCCTGAGGATGGGCCCAGGGCCCTGCCCCCATCTGGCTCAATTCACCACCAGAGCACCTCACGTCCGGGGCTGGGCTGCAATGCCAGGCAGGCTGAGCCAGGAGGCCTGGGGTGGAGCTGGAGGCTAGGGATGGCGTGTTGCTTCTAGTGTCTGGGATCAGTTCCCACTGGGCCCTGGTCTGGCAGAGCTGGGGGCTGGGGCAGCTGAGCCAGCGGGGCTTTGTCCCCCAGAGAGGCCCTTCCAGGGCCACTCAGTGCCCAGGGAGACTCTGGGGTAAGAGTCCACAGGTGTTGGCCTCTTGTCCTAGTGGGAGGTATCCAGAGACACCTTCAGGGCTTGGAAGTGCATTCTACCTAGGGCCACACCCTCCCCTCGAGGTAGAAAAACACCTCAGTCACCATCAGGCTGTCCCACCTGTGCTAGTGGCCTGGGGTCTCAGTAACAAAACCCACAGATTGGGGGTGTGTTCTTAAAACAACACATATCCATCCTCTTACTGTCTGGAGTCAAGAAGTCTGAAATCCAGGTGTCTGGGGCCATGGTTGTTCCAAGGCTCCTCAGTCCTCCACTTCTGGTGAGGCTGGTAACCCTTGGCCTGTGGCTGAGTTTCTCCCCCTCCACCTCCCACCCCTCCCTGTCTCCTCTGTGTCTCTCTGCATCCTCACCTCTTCTGACGAGGACACCCATCACTGGATTTAGGGCCACCCTACTCCAGTCTGACCTCATCTTCACACCTGCAGCTACACCTGCAGTGACCCTGTTTCCAAATAAGGCTGGGTCTGAGGCTCTGGGCTTCCCTGACCCTCACGGATCTGCCTCAGGGGTGAGGCTACATGTTAGGTAGGCTGTGTGCTCCGGAGAGGGGAGCTGAGCCCTAGAGATGCAGGGGCTCACCACACTGAATACTTGGGGGTCCCGTGGTCAGGGATACAGGGGCACCCCCATCACAATGACAGTCGGTGATGACATCGCAGCCTCTCAGGTGAAGCAGCGTGCCCCACTCCTCAGAGGCTGCTCAGCTGGGGAAGTCGGGGACACAAAAGGCTGCCAGTTCTGAGGGTCCCAGTGTCGGGAAGGGCCCCCCTGCAGGTCCAGGCTGTCGTCTGCGCCACGGGACTCGGCAGACACTTGGTGTCCAAGTGTTGGTGTGGGCAAGCCCCAGTGGGGGAGTGACACTGTCAGGGCCAGGCAAAGTGCACCAAGGAATATTATTATTATTGTTGTTCTTGTTGTTGTTGTTGTTGTTGCTGTTATTTTGTCCTCACCCGAGTACATTGTTTTTCATTGCTTTCTACAGAGAGGAAGGGAGAGAAACAGGGATGCAAGAGGGAAGCACTGATCACTTGCCTCCCACACCTGCCCAGACCAGGGATCCTTCCCATCCGGACCGGGGTCCCATGCTCCTGCACCCAGACTGGGGACCAACCTGCAAGCTGGGTACATGCCCTGACGAGGATTTGAACCTGCAACCTTTCTGTATGGGATGGCCCTCTGACCACCTGAGCCACGCTGGCCAGGGCCCAAGGAACATCACTGAGATGTAAGTTACAGCTGGAGCCTGGACGTGTTGAGTTCCTTGTGTCTAGGGGCCAGTGGGCACGAGGAAGTGCCACCACCTGGGTAGGGACAGTGGCCCTGACCACTGGGAGGAGGAAGGGCTGCTGTGTCACAGTGGAGGGCAGGGAAGATGGGGGCACTTCTGTGTCCCTGGGCACCTCCTCCTCAATCGCAGTGGCAGATGGACAGCTGAAGGTCACTGGTCTCTCTCCCTCAGGGAGGACTTGGAGGCTTATGCAGTCAGGGTCCGAGTTGGGCAGCTGAGACTCTAGGACCAGGACAAACTGACAAATGTGACTCAGATCATCTGCCACCCCAAGTTCAACTGCACGCAGCCTGTCTGGTGAGGTGGGCACAGACATTGCCCTCCTGAAACTGGGGTCCCCGGTGACACTCTCCAAGCACATCACCCAGGTCACCCTCCCACCTGCCTCCCTAAAGGTCCCTGAGAAGAGGATGTGCTGGGTGACCGGCTGGGGTTCCATCAGCCTCACAGGTAAGGCTCAGGGAGGCCTGGTGGGGTGTGTGCAGATGCAGGGTGGTCTGCTGGATGTGTGGGAGCTGCTTTGCTGAAAATGCTTTATTCCCTGCAGTTTTGGGGAATCCTGCACCTTTTGGTTGTGGCAAAGTACACAGAATGAAAACTGACCATGTTAAGCACTGTTAGGCACACAGGTCAGTGAGGTGAGCACACTCCCACTGCTGTGCAGCCATCACCACCGCCTCCTCCAGGACGTCCTCCCCCGCAGACAGAAGCTTTGTCCCCCTGCAGTGATGCCTCCCGCCCCCTGGGCTCTGGTAACCACGACCCTGCTCTCTGTTTCTGTGGACTCACCTGCTCTGGACATTTCGTGTAAATGGGAATCACACAATGTGTGTGTGTGCGTGTGTGTGTCTGGCTTCTTTCACTTGGCAGGAGGTTTTTTCGAAGGTTGGGCTGCCTTATAGCATGTGTCAGGACTTCATTCCTTTTTATGGCCAAATATATTCCATTGTGTGGACGGAACATTTTCTTGTCAAATCCTGAGCTGACAGACTCTTTCCACCTTTGGCTGTTGTGACTCGTGCTGCCGTGAACCCTATGTCTTTTGACTGGAGCTCCTAAGCAATTTACTCTTATTTTTAAAAACATGTTTTGCAGTATGTTTATTGATTTTAGAGAGAGAAGAAGGAAGAGAGTAAAAACCATCAATGTGAAAGAGAAACATTGATTGGTTGCTTCCCATACATGCCCCAACTGGGGACTGAATTTGCAGCTTAGGTATGTGCCCTGACTGGGAATTGAACCTCCAACCTTTTGATGTATGGAACGATGCTCTAACGAACTGAACGACATCAGCAAGAAGTTTAAAAATTTTTTAAATGTATATTTTTATTGATTGTAGAGAGAAACAGAGAGAGAGAGAGAGAGAAACATTGATGTAAGAGAGGAATATTGATTGGCTGCCTTCCATATATGCCCCTACCAGTGATGATCCTACAGCCTAGGTGTGTGCTCTGACCAGGAATCAAATCCCCAACCTTTTAGTGTACAGCATGATAGTGCACTCAACTGAGCCTCACAGGCAAGGGCAAATCTTTCATTTATAATACCTATTAAAGGTATATATTTAATCTCATTTTATTCTTTTAACTATGTTCCTCTGTTTTTCTTTTCCTTCTCCCCCACCACTCCCCCTCTTCCTCTTCCTTCTTCTTCCTCTTTCTCTTATTCAAACAGGCCCTTTAACATTTTTCTATAATGCTGGTTTGGTGGTAACAAACTCCTTTAGCTATTTCTTGTCAGGGAAGCTCTGTATTTTTCCTTTAGTTTTAAAGAAAAGCCTTTTTGGGTAAAGTACTCTTTGTTGTAGGTCCTTGCTTTTCATCACTTTGAATATACCATTCCAATCCCTTCTGGCCTGAAATGTTTCTATTGAGAAATCAGCTGACAGTCTTATGGGAGCTCTCTTGTAGGTAGCTAACTGTCTTTCACTTGCAACTTTTAAGATTCTCTCTTTGTCTTTTAACCTTTGTCATTTTAATTATGATGTGTCTTGGTGTGGGCCTCTCTGGACTCATCTTGTTTAGGATGCTCTGAGCTTCCTGGACTTGTGTTTCTTTCCCTTTACCAGGTTAGGGAAGTTCTGAGTCATTATTTTAAAAATAGATTATTGATCCTTCCTCTCCTTCTGTTACCCCTATGATGCAGATATTGTTACACTTCATATTGTCACAAGGGGTCCTTAAACTATCCTCACTTTTTAAATTCTTTTTTTCTTCTTGCCTCTGTGATTGGTATTTTCCTAACTTGTCTTTTAAATTGCTGCTTCTGTCCTTTGTTATATCCAGCCTATTGTTTGTTCCTTCCAGTGCATTCTTCATTTCAGATATTGTATACTTCATTTCTGCCTGGTCCTTTTCAATGATATCTATGTCGTTTTTCACATGGTTGAGCATCCTTATAATCATTACTGTGAATCTGATAAATTGTTTGTCTCCAATTTATCTAGCTCTTTCTGGAGATTTCTCCTGTTATTTCATTTGGGCATGTTTCTTTTTCTTCCCATTTTGACTGCCTCTTTGTATTTGCCCCTATATATTAGATAGATCCTCTATGACTCCCAGTCTCTGTGGGTGGCCTTATGTTGTGCATGTCCCGTGGAGTCCAATGGTGCTGTCTCCTTAATCCCCTGAGCTGGGTGCTCCAGAAATGTCCATTGTGTGTGTTCTGTGGGTCCTCCTATTGTAGTTGAGTCTTGATTGCTATTGGCCCATTTGTGCCTGGGATCAACCCTCATGCTGGCTGACCATGGGGGTCAACCTTGACCATGGTGTGCAAGCTACCATACAGGTGCTGACCACAAAAAAGCAGAATTCACCTCAGCAGGGTTTGGTGCCTGCTGAGATCTCCCTTTTCATATGCTGCTTGTGAAGCTTATTGGATCCTGCTCAGATGTTGTCTGATGCTTGCTCCTGGGTGTGGGTGGTCCTTGGGTTATTGGAAGGGACTGTGTTTCAGATCAATGTCAGACAGTCTGGGACTGGTCCTCTGTTACCTGTTTGGAACTACAAGTGATCCACAGTTTGTGGCTGCCTTTGCTGGACCTGGGTTTGCACAGGGGGAACCAAGCTGTACACCAAGACCAGTTGTCACCAACACCAAGCCTGGCGGTAGATCGGCAAAATCCCGAAGCACCCTGCAATTTGCTTCTCCCTGCCTCCACCAGCTGTCTGCCTGTTAGGGTAAGTCACTGAAAGAGCCTGTATTTGTACTCAAATTGCATTAGGTAGGTTCACATGAGTTATTAGGTAGAGGTGAGTGGTTGCCTTGTGAAGGGAAGATGCTGGCCAGCTTTGGGGAAGGTGAGAGGTGGCCCCCACCCCAGAGCCACATTACTCAGCCTGCCCCAGATTTTGCCTCAACCTCAGCAGGATAGAGCCACTAGGAACCGGGCAGCTGGGACTCCAGAGCCCAGAGAGTGGGTCTGCCAGAGTCCTGGAGGTTCTAGAAGATCTCTGGTGAGGGGAAGGTGCCCTTCAGGTTCACAGGAAAGTGGATGAAATGGCCCCACCCTGAAGTCACTCAGCTCAGTCACTGACACCCCCTGCTCAGACCTGTACCCCTTCCAAGGCAGCTGACTCCTCAGCAGAGTGTAAGCTCCACAGGGTAGGGTGTGAGGGAGTCCAGAGAGTGGGACTGTTGCTTTCTCTGAGGCTGATGCCACATGAAGGGGAGTGCTCCTCCCAAGAGAGATGGTGTCAGCAGTACAGGACAATGACTCAGCACAGGAATCCCCAAGGTCGTCCCTTCAGCTCTCTCCTCAGAGCCACAAACCCCAGTTTTCCTCACATAGCTCTAGTCCTCCCCACCTTCTGTCCACAGGAAGCTTGGGCAAGGGGCTGCAAATGAAACTAGGTGGGTTGGCCCCTTAAGAAGGTGCCTATGTCTCTAGTGCACTCGTGTCTCCCCCCGATGGACAGAAACCCTGCTGCTTTCAGTCAGGTGTTCTGTGGGTGCCACTTTCCGCCTCTGGTGCTGTAGGCTGGAAAGTGTGGCTTGGCCTTTAGGCCCCACTCTTCTCAAAAGAGACCTCTGCAGCTGAGATATTCCTGTGGAACCTCAGTTGCCTCCTACGGGCGTGGGACCAGCCCTTTTCACATCTCTGCTCTTTCTACCAGTCTCTTCAGCTAGTCTTCAGTTGGTTTTCAGATGACCTTCTGTACTTTAGTTGTAATTCCAGTTTGGTCCTGGGATGTGGTGAGTGTAGCTTCCACCCACTCTGTCACCACCTGGGATTTTCTTCAAATTTTGACGTTTTGTTTTATTCCCCTCAAGTTTCTTTTTTCTTCTCTCTGCATAGCTTCTACATTTCTATTTTTCATATCACTAAATCTTTCCTCCATATTATCAGCTCTATATTCTGAGCTTTCTAGTTCATTCTTCATCTTTTTTTATTGAGTTCTCCATCTCCAGAATTTCTATTTGCTTCTTTTTTAGTGTTTCAGTCCCTTCAATAAAATACTCCTTTTGTTCATTGTTTTTATTTCTGAATTCATTAAACTGCCTACCTGTGTTTTCTTGTAACTTGAGGTTTTTTTCAGTACTGCAATCTGGAATTTTTTTTATCATTTAAGTCATATATTTTTATGTCTAAGTTTATTCTCTGGAAATTTTTCATTCTCTTTCTGAGCTGCCTCAATACCTTGGTTATTCACGGCATTTGAGGGATTCCTTCTCTGCCTGGGCATCTATATGTGAGTAACACATCTCTGTCAGGTTTATAAGAAGAAGGCTTTCTATTGTTTTCTAGTAGATGGCACTGAAGCACAAGTTTTTTAGTTCGTTTGCACCACTCTGACTTCTCAGATCTCTGCAGGGTGGTGGAAAAATGTCCTGTGTTCCTTGGGAGGATGGGCATCTCCTCTGCATTAAGGTCACCTTGATCTCTGGGGACCAACCCTCTGGGGGAATGTGGTGGGTGATGGGGTTCCACATCCATGAAATCCCAGTGCTGTCCCTTGCAGCCCCATGCTGCTGGAGGTGCGACTGCAATGGGTGGGGGTGGGGTGAGGTGGGGGTAGCTGGCTGCTGCCTTTGTTGGTTTTCTCTTCCATTAATGGTGACTGGCAAGTTTCAGTGGCTTCTCTTCTGCATCTCCACCCAACCTTGGGATTAGTTGAAGAGTGCACCTGTCACTCAGGAAAAAAAAATGTTTCTGTAGAATCAGTTTTAGATTTGCAGATAATGTGCTCTGCAACCTGGCACTGCTACACCTCCTACTTTTAGGTCTGGGAGAATGAGGGACAGTTTACAGTGAGCTCTTGGGGATGTGATGGGAGGCAGCCAGGCTCCCTGGCTTTGTTTCTCTGTCTGGAAGGCTGATTGCCAGACAACCATGGCTGCAATTCTATGCTTCATCCCTGCCCAGGTCACTGGGCTCAGCCCCAGTGTATACTGACCCACTCCTGCAGGAATGCTTACTGCATCTCTCTGCTCCTCCTGGCAAAGGGAGTGCCAGTCACAACTCCAATTTCCCCTCTATGGGCTGAGCCTGCAGTGGGTGTTGGCTGCAGTGAGCCTGCAGTGAGTGTGTCACTGGCATCATCTCAACTCTTCTCCCTTTCCACCTCCCTGGGTTGCTCCCACTTGCCCACATGGAGATCAATATGTGGCTCTCATAGACATGGTTGTGTATTGATCAGGGAATCTTTTGTTGAATTATAGCTATTCAAACTGTTGAAACCTGAAAGGGAGAGACCAAGGGGACTTCTCACACTGTCATTCCTCTGATGTCACCCTGTATGTCCTCTGGAGAGTTGTCTATTCAGGTCTTCTGCTCACTTTCTAATTGGATTGTTTTATTTGGCGTTGAGCTGTGTGAATTCTTTGTAAGTTTTGCATATCATCCCCTTCCTGTATGTATCACTGGCAAATATCTTTTTCTATTCAGTGGGTTGTCTTTTTCTTTTTGTTGATGTTTTCCTCTCCTGTGCAAAAACCTTTTAGTTTGATATAGTCCAATTTATTTATTTTTTCTTCTGTTTCCCTTGCCCTAGGAGATATGAGAAGAAATACTGCTAAGAGAAATGTCAGAAATTTTACTGCCTATGTTTTCTTCTAGGAATTTTATGGTTTCAAGTCTTACATTTAATTCTTTAATTCAGTTTGAGTTTATTCTCATATATGGTGTAAGAAGATGGTCTAGGTTTATATTTTGCATGTATCTGTCCAATTTTCCCAAAACCATTTATTGAACAGACTGTGTTTATCCCATTGTATGTTCTTGTCTCCTTTGTCATATATTAATTGTCCATATAAGTGTGGATTTATTTCTGGTCCTTTGATGTATGTGTCTGTTTTTATACCAGTATCATGCTGTTTTGATTTCTATAGCCTTATAATATAGTTTGATATCAGGTAGTATGATACTTCCATAATTGTTCCTTTCCTTCATTTGCTGTGGCTATTCGAGGTTGTTAGTAGTTCCACATAAATTTTTGTAATATTTGTTCTAGCTTGTGAAATATGCTATTGGTACCTCAGTATGAATTGCATTGAATCTGTAGATTGCTCTTGGTACTATGGACATTTTAGTGATGTAATTCTTCCTATCCATGAACATGGTATATTTCCTTTGATATGCATTTTCTTCAATTTCTTTCTTCAGTGTCTTAAAATGTTCTACATAGAGATCATTTAGCTCCTTAGCTAGTGTTATTTCTAGGCATTTAATTTTTTGATGCAATTGTCAATGGGATTATTTTCTCAGTTTCTCTTTCTGATAGTCCATTCCTGGTGTATAAAAATACAACTGATTTCTGAATTTTTTTGTATTTTGCTATTTTACTAAATTTATTTATCATTTGTAGTTTTTTGTGTGTGAGTATTTAGAGTTCTCTATATGCAATATCATGTCATCTGCAAATATGACAGTTTTACTTCTTCCTTTCCAATCTGGACACTTTTTATTTCTTCACACTGATTACTATGGCTAGGACTTCCAGTGTTATGTTGAATAAAAATGGTGAAAGGGATATCCCTGTCTTGGTCTCCACCTTAAGTAGTTTTACATAAAGTTTAAACTTAACTTCAAGTTTACTACACTTGTAGTTTTTGCCCATTGAATATGATGTTGGCTGTGGGTTTGTCATATATAGCCTTTATTGTGTTCACGTATACTGCCTCTATTTCCACTTTGCTAAGAGATTTTATCATAAATGGGTGCTAGATTGTGTCAAATGCTTTTTCTGCATCTAATGATATGATCATATAATCCTTACCCTTTATTTTGTTTGTGTTGCGTATTACATTAAGTGATTTGAGGATATTTATGCCATCCTGGCATCGCAGGAATAAATCTCACTTGACTGTGTATTGCTGAATACATGAATGAACACATTTTAAATGTATTGCTGAATTTGGTTTGGTTATATTTGTTGAGGATTTTAGCATCTGTGTTCATCAGGGATATTGGCTTACAATTTTCTTTCTTTGTTGTGTCTTTATCTGGTTTTGGAATCAGGATCATGCTGGCCCATTAAAATGAACGTGGTAATCTTCCCTTCCTTGAATTTTTTTGGAATATTTTGAGGATAGGTATTAGTTCTTTGAATGTTTGGTTAAAATTCACCTGTGAAACCAGTCATGTGGTCTAGGACTTTTGTTGGGAGTTTTTTGATTACTGCTTTGATTTTTTGGTTATAATTGGTCTGTTCAGATTTTCTGCTTCTTCTTGACTTAGTCTTGGAAGACTGTTTCTCAGAATTTTTCCATTTATTCCATATTGTCTAATTTATTGGCATATAATTGTTCATAATATTTGCTTCTATTCTTTGTATTTCTGTGCTGTCAGTTGTTACTTCTCCTCTATCATTTCTGGTTTTATTTATTTGGGCCCTCTCTCTCTCTCTCTCTCTCTCTCTCTCTATCTATATATCTATATATATATATATATATATATATTCTTTATCAATCTTATTTTTCTTTGCAAAGAACCAATCCTTGGTTTTATCAATCTGTGAAGATTTTATTTATTTACTTTTTTAAAGAGAGGGGAAGGGAGGGAGAAAGGATGGGAGACACTGATCTGTTGCCTCTCACATGCACCCCAACCAGGAATCTTCCTACAACCCAGACATGGCATTATTCCTCGGCAAAGCCTAAGAAAACCTTTCAATCCCCCCTGCATTCCATGTACACCAGCTCTCCAGGAAGGGCTGGCTCATAGACACCAAACACCTGCACCTGTTTAATTGTTTCTTTTGCTTCCTCCCCAGCCCGCTGCTGCTTCTCCTGCCGATCCCACTGTTGTCCTTCCCTGACAAGAGCCTACAGAGGTTGCAGTGTCTGGGCCACGTGAGGGACAAAGGCTCTCCAATAACCTGGTACCCAACACATTCTTGCAACATTTTCCTCTTGGAGGCTGAGAGATAAGCTTGTGTTTTATCTGTAACAGCATTACAGAATGCTTTCATCTTAGCAGACCAGGTAACACCCAAGAATGTGACAGATAGTTTTTTTTTTATTCGGGTTGTTCAAAAACCAGGAAGACCCACTGTTTTTCTTTCTGTTCCATCTTTAAGTTGTTTTCTTGTGTTCACTTTTCAACTGTTCTATTGAATATTTAATTTATTATATTTTTAGTGTCCGAGGACACTCGGTTGCCATTTATTTGGTATATGATATTAGAAGAAAACAGTATGTAACTATGCAATCCTTGTTTCATAAATGCACAATCTTCTTTCATCTCCCTGAAAATGTACTCATACTTCTACTTTTCTTCATTGTTAGTTGAATAGCTTTGTTTTTGTGTTTTTAAATTTTTTTAAGTTATTTTATTGTTGTTCAATTACAGTTCTCTGGATTTTCTCTGTACCCCTCCCCCACATCTTCCAAACCCACCTCCCTCCCTTGCTTCCACCCTCCCCCTTGGTTTTGTCCATGTGTCCCTTATAGTAGTTCCCGAAAACCCTTCTACCCACAATCCCCTCCTCCTTTCCCTCTGGCTATTGTTAGATTGTTCTTAATTTCAATGACTCTGGTTATATTTTGTTTGTTTTTTTTTCTTTTGCTGATTATGCTCCAGTTAAAGGTGAGATCATATGGTATTTGTCCCTTACTTCCTGGCTTATTTCACTTAGCATAATGCTCTGCTGTTTTTGTGTTTTTGAAAGATTTTATTTATTTATTTTTAGACAGAGGGGAAGGGAGGGAGAAAGAGAGGCAGAAAAATATCAATGTGTGGTTGCCTCTCGAACACCCCACAATGGGGATGTGGCCCACATCCCAGGCATGTGCCCCAGCCATCAATCCACTAAGCCACACCAGCCAGGGTTGTTAGTTGAATAGTTTTGAATAACTTTTTTTTTCTCTGTTGTTTTTACTTTTCTTTCTGACTTTCCACTTTAATGCTTCCCTGGTCAGCCCCTACTGTTTTCTTCATATTTAAGAAGAAATCAGGCAGACTTCCAGCCAAGATGGAGGCATAGGTAGCTACACTTTGCCTACTTGCACAACCAAAAGAAGGAAAATGACAAATTTAGAAACAAAAAATAATCAGATTTGCCAGAAAATTGAACTGTATGCAAGTCAGACAACAAAGGAGTTAAACAAGAAAACATTCATCCAGACTGGGAGGAGGGGCAGAGATGGGCAGCAGGGCAGTGGGGACACATGGCAAGGTGGTGGCTGGAAGACCTAGTGAGACAGATGGCAGCTTCTGGTCCCACATCTGTGTGAGGATAAACCAGGGAAACAGCTCATAAGTGAGACACACCACACAACCCAGGGTTCCAGAGCAGGGAAATAAAGCCTCAAAACCTGCGACTGTAAAAACCTGTGGGGGGTGAAGCAACAGAAGAAACTCCCAGGGTCACAGGAGAGACCCACAGCATCCTAGATTGTACACAAACACACCCACCCAGGAACCAGCAGCAGATGGGTCCACTTTGCTTGTGGGAAGTGGGGGAAGAGACTGAAAGCTGGGGAGAGCCAAGCAAGCAGCACTCACTGTTCCCTCTCAGACCCCTGCCCACTTACAGCATCACAACGCAGCATTGGGGTTGCCCCATCCTGGTGAACACATAACGCTCCACCCCTTACAAAGTAACAGGTGAGCTGAGACAAAGAAATGTGGCCCAAATGGAAGAACAGATCAAAACTCCAGAAATAGAACTAAGCAATGAGGAGATGGACAACCTATCAGATGCAGAGTTCAAAACACTGGTAATCAGCATGCTCACAGAAATGGTTCAATATGGTCACAACATAGAGGAAAAACTGTTGGCTATGAAAAATGAAATAAAGGTAAATGTATGGGAACCAACAATGAAGGGAAGGAAACTGGGACTCAAATCGACAGTTTGGACAAGAAGGAAGAAAGAAACATTCAACCAGAACAGAATGAAGAAATAAGAATTCAGAACAATTAGGAGAGGCTTAGGAACCTCGGCGACAACTTTAAACATTCCAACTATGGAATCATAAGGGTGTCAGAAGGAGAAGAGGAAGAGCAAGAAATTGAAAACTTCATTGAAAACAAATTGAA
>NW_025333679.1:0-9541 GCF_019186645.2 Phyllostomus hastatus
GAAACCTACCACATGGGAAAATGTATTTGCAAATGATACCTCAGACACAGGTTTGATCTCCAAAATATATAAAGTACTCATAGGACACCACTCCAGGAATAAAAACAACCCAGTTAAAAAATGGGCAAAGGACATGAACAGAGAATTCTCCAAAGAGGACATACGGAAGGCCTGGAGACAAATGAAAGAATGCTAGCCATTAGAAAGATTCAAATTAAAACCACAATGAGATATCACTCCACACCAGTCAGAACGGCAAAAATAACCAATGAACAAACAACGGCAAAAATAACCAATGAACAAACAACAAGTACTGGTGAGGTTGTGGAGAAAAGGAAACCGTAGTACACTGTTGAAATGAACTCTGGAAAACACTAGGGATTTCCTCAGAAAACTAAAAATAGAACTGCCTTTTGACCTGGCAATTCCCTGCTGGGTTTATGCACTTAGAATCCTGAAACACCAATTCAAAAGAACCAATGCACCCTAACATTCATAGCAGCACAATTTATAATAACCAAGTGCTGGAAGCAACCTAAGTGCCTGTGGGTAAATGAGTGGATCAAAAAATTATGGTACAATTATCCAATTGAATAAACACAGCAGAAAGAAAGAAGGAGCTCTTACTTTTCACAACAGCATGGATGGATCTGGAGAGCATTATGCTAAGTGAAATAAGCCAGGAGGTGAAAGACAAATATTATATGATCTCACCCAAAAGTGGAACCCAATCAACCAACCAAACAAGCAAGCAAAATATAACCAGAACCATCGAAATGAAGAACAAACTGTCGGTAACCAGAGGGAAGAGGGGACTGTAATAATGGAGTAAAATAGGGAAAGGGTCATCAACAAACATACATGAAGGACCCATGGACAAAGTCAAAGGATAGTAGGATCAAGGATGGGAGGAGGGGATGGGTGATGTTGGCGGGAGTAGTGGGGGAAAATGGAGACAACTGTAGTTGAACATCAATAAAAAAAGAAGTACTAATATTTTGGATAAGACATATTTGCTTAAAAATACAGTAATAATTTAAAGCAAAGTGACATTATCACAGAAATATTCCTTAAAAGTTGTTCTGTTACTTCGCAAAAATATACTGGACTTTATTGTAAACAAGACAGCACTGGAACTAAACCTTTTACAACAATAAATTTCTGAAGTTTCTTAGAATCTCATGGTGCATACATAGATTTGCTTTTTGGGTAACCTTTTTGATAGGTAACGTACATGATATTAATAAATGATAAATATATAGCTAGATAAATTTAAAATAAATAACCTTGTAACCAAGACAAAACAACAAATAGAACATTACCAGAATCATCAAAGCCATCCACTAGAGGATATCTTTTTTTAAAAAATATTTTATTGATTTGTTTTTAGAGAGAGCAGAAAGGAGGGCAAAAGAGAGGGAGAGAAACATGTTGTCAGAGGGAAACAGCAGTTCATTGCCTCTTGTACACTACCCCACAGGAGACTGAACCTGCAACCCAGTCCTGTGCCCTGATTGGGAATCAAACTGGTGACTTTACATTTTGTGTATGATTCCCAACAAACTGAGCCACACTGGTCAGGGCACCAGAAATCCTGTTAACTCACTGGTCTCTTTATCCAAAAGAGTAATTACATTCTTTATTATTATCATGGTAGAATAGTTTTGAACTGAGTACAAGCAGACACCTAAAGCATGTGCTGCTGTGCGCAGTTATACACTTGTTCACATTGTTGCATTCAGTTGCAAAGATGGATCCCACTGGTGTAGAGCATTTTTTTTGTACACGTATATTGCTATTTATTGATCTACTTTAACCAGCATGGTAGGCAGCTGAGTTGTTTTCTCTTTTGCTATTACCAATAATTGTAGTGTGAACACTCTGGTAATACCCTTTGGTAGACACACACACCCATTTATCTTGCATATAAAACCAGGAGTTGAAAATGTGTGTGGGTATGTATATAAAATTTAGATTTAATATATATCATCATACAGTTTTGTATGAAGTCTGCCAATCCACCTGGCCATAACACACTACCTTTGTGTGAGTGCTTTGTTTTACATCCTCACCAGTAACTAACAGGATCTTTTTTTTAAATGTAGCCATTATTTGGAGTATTTGATATTCCTGACAATTAACAAAGTTGAATACTCACTTTCATAAAGTGTGTCTCACAGCGAAAATTCAGAACTGAAGGCCTGTTCTGAAGTAGACAAGCTTGATGGTGGTGGGACTCCTTTATCTCAAACTCTCTGTCTGCTACCACTGCCACTTCTGGTTCAGGTTCGGTTGGCCTATAGCTGTAATGTATTCCATTGGTATGAGTATATTCCCAGCCATCTGCCATTGTCTCAGTCATGCCCAGTGGATACGTGCACTGATAGGCTCATGTTAATATAATCCAGGATGCAGTAACTTGAATAAAGACTTAAGATGATTCAGTTTCAGCCCCTCATTTGACAGAATGGAACCTGAGGCCCAAAGAGAAAAATTGGTTTGTCGAAGGTCACAGGTAGAGTGAGATGGGAGGAGCCACTCAGAATGAATATTGTTGTCATTGTCTCCGCAGCTCAGAGCATGTTTCTACAAAAGATTTCAAGCTCAGTTGAGTATGCTGCCTCTTGATGTGGAGCCACATGTTTATAGATATCATGAGAATGATTTGTTTTGATTTAACAAATTTTGCTAACAAGATTTTTACCACACAGAGCTATTTGCTTGGGTTATTATACATTGACCCTTCATCCTTGGTAGTGCTTTTGCTTCGAGATATTAATGCCTGAGCAGAAATAAAGAACTATAGTTAAGGATTTGACATGTGACACCGATTGACTACACAGAGTTATTGAAGGAGACTATGCTCAGGAGCCAGAGATGGGAAAAGGGACCTACAGATGGTGGGATGACAATGTGGTTGTCTTCTGGGGAATGAACCCTACTGAAGTTAGGACTGTAAGTTGAAAGAAGGTATATGAGGCATGCCTGGAAAAAATCCAGCCATTGTTAATATAAAGAGAACAGTTTGTGCAACATTGATATGATTGTCAGCCAAGGAGAGTGGACTAAAATGCACCTGTGTGAACAATGACCACTTCCTGCACTGGTCAGTGGGGGCAGTAGATGCCATTGAGTGAGTATGTGTGCTGTGTGCCATGCATTCAGAATGACTGAGTGACTAGAGCAAAGAATATGCAACAAATGTTATGTTAAGTTGAACATTTCTTTGGAAACCGCTGGGATGACTTAGAAGGCTGCAGCTATGGGCAACTGGTGATTGGCAGCTTCATCACAACAATGTGCCCCCTAGTGCACCATGTCTCCTTCAGAGCTTTTTGACTAAACATCTGATCACCCAGGTGACTAAGACCCTGCCAGCCCAGATTTGGCACCCTGCAATTTATGGACTTTCCCAAAACTAAAATACTTTGAAGTGGAAGAGATGTCAGAGCCTCAAAGAGATTCAGGAAAATATGACAAGGCAGATGATGGCTATTGGGAGAACTTTGGGAGACCCCAAGGTGTCTACTTTGAAGGGGACTGAGATGCTTTGTCCTTGTTATTGTCCAATGTTTCTTATGTCTTGCATCTTTTTCAATAAATGCCTCTCTTTTTCATATTTCATGGCTGGATACCTTCTGCACAGACCTTGTAGCCTCAGGGGAGTTTGAGTAGAAGGACAGAGGATAGAATAGTGAGGGAAGCCTTCTGATAGTGAAAATGTATATTGGGTTATAATGTAGATTACTCTACCCTTTATTGCAAGGGAAGCTATCTTCCCAAAAAGGGACTTGTCTTTGCAGATCAGTGGTGAGGTAGGGCTCTGGCCAAAGTGGGGTTTCAATAGAGAAGAATGGAATGGTGACCTATGAGCAAGGATAATCAAATTTGTTTTTTCTAAATACTGAGCAGAAAATGTCCAGAGTACATGAGTTCATTTTAACAGATAAATATTAGTTCCTTTGTAGCTAATTATGCCAGTATAGACACAGTCCTTTGGACAGGGACAAACAGAATTCCATGAAATGAGGAACTGTAAGATTAATGATCTGAACTCATTTCTTGGCAGTGTGGGGTCTGGGGTTAGACTAATAGAGTGGGTCCAGGGATTTGGCCTGCACATGGGATTGGTGTGGGCAGCATAGGTGGCCATGAGAAAACCTCTACTCAGCTCTAAGAGTGAAGGCAGGGTCAGGACAGACAAGTTTTGAGGTGGATTGCAGAGAGCCCCACACCCCCTGAGGTTAGGATGCACACAGGAATCTGACTGTGGGGTGAGCAGGCTCTACTGCAGATGAAGGTGGATTCTGGAGACTTCCCTACCTGACATGAGGCCAGCAAGGACACTGTCTCTTCTCTCTGCAGTGGGGCTTAGCTCCTGATAGGCAGATGGTTGGCTCTGTAGGTCTTAGAAACTCTCTTCAAGAACCACAAATGTCTGATTATATATATACATATATTTATATATTTCTCTGAATAATGTATATATTAAGTCTGTGATAAAAAGATGAGGAAACTGAGGCTTAAAAGATTTTAGAGCTCTAAGGTTAGAGAGCTAATGAGGAAAGGGTTTTTTTCTCCTTTTTTTCTTTTTATTGAATTTACTGGGGACAGGAAAGGATTTGAACAGATTTGAATTCAGTCGTGTCTCACTTCAAAGTCCAGTTCTTATCCTAACATGTCTGCCATTTGATCATTCCCTTAAAATGAAAATAAGACACAAACAGGAACAAAATTCTGCTTGCTGATTATATGTAAAAGCTATCATTTCAGTATCTTTAAAGGAAAATGTAACAAAAAATATGGGATATTTCCCCCCTAAACATAGATGTGAATCATGACCAACCAATCCAAATTTATACAACATAAAGAGATTTTCTTTTTATAGATATGAATATATTTAGCATGTTTTCAATGAAGTAAATGAGAGTGGAACGGGTTTTAACAATGATTAAAGGTCCTACTTATTTAATAATCTATGAGCAACAAATAAATTACTTGATATTACTTGATATTATAATAGAAAAGAGATAAGAGTAAAAAATTACCTTTGTCTTAAAACTCTCTCCAATCAGTAATTGAAGACAAGTTACCTGCTGAAAATCACATGCTTTCAATGTACTGTTTTATGCTTATCATGCTTGGAAGCACATGACACTCAGCACTTTTCATACACTGAAACCATAGATAACACTAGGGATGAGAAAATGAATGGAAAGCCCTCTACCACCCAGCACCCTGTTCTTCTGGACCCAGAAAAGAATGTCTCCTTGTTCCCTTCCTGACAACAATATAAAATAAAATAAGCCCTCACTGGAATCTGAAATTGTGTTTTGTTTTTCATAGCTGGTAATTGTTAACTGACCGCAAAAAGAACAACACAAGCAATTAATTAAATTAAGCTATTGGGATAGTGATGACATACTCAGAAATGACCACTATTCAAGTTGTGTATAATATGGTTCCTGTTTATTTCACAGATACACAGACAGCAACTGTAAATCATTACAAATGGAATACTACTATTTTTTCACTGAACACATATTTTTGGTTATAACTATGCCTTTACAACTTAACGTATATCAATTGGGCAATTCATATTTTTAAAGTTTTGTTTTAACTAGTGTGGAGCTATGAGCACATCAAGATGGAGTTTTCCTTTCCAGTGAACTTGAGGAGGTCTCAGTGTTTTTAAGCCCAACTTCCATTCATGCATTTCTGTACATTTATCAGTAGGGTCACTTCTGTTCTCCACAGTAAGGGTAAAAAGGGAAATCCAAAGCCTGATGTGAATACTCTGAGGTGCAGTATGAATCTACAGCTCCTGATCCTTTGGATATTAGTTAATAAATTTGGAGCAGAATGATGAGGAATAGAGGATTCAGGAAGTTCTCCATACCTGATCCCTGTCCCTGAAACTTATTCAGCTTAGGCTGAAAGACCAGGAGAACTGATGACCTTTGTCTAAGATGAACATCATAGCATAGAATAAAATAAAATGAAGGGAGCTCAGTATGTTTTAAAAAATTTACGAAGTTTCATTATTGCTTCAGTTTTGCAAAGGGCACTCATTCATTGATTCAACATAAAACATCCTGGAAGAAGGGCATTGTCAGTAGGCAGATAGAAATATTTGTGAACAAGAATGGAAGAGGTCATGCAGGAATGAAACTTTCAGTTCAGGGCAAAGGTTTTTTTAATTGTTATTTATTTATTTACTGCTTATACTTGTAAGTGTTATGATGCAATATTTATAGAGTGAGACAATTAGATAGGAATAAGACAAACAAAACCTATTTTAACCCATGAACTCTCCCTGAAGGAGGAAGTTTATTACACCCATTGTTTTAAAAAATGGAACCTTGGGAGGGTGAGTTGAATTGACATGGGTAGAGGGGTTGCTCAGCCCATGATGTCTCACTGGGACTTACCTGTGAATAGAGAAGGCAGGGATAAAATCCTCTTTGAAACACAGTGAAGTTTACCTATTACTAGTCTCCCTTAGCTTGGGGAGAAGATTAAGATCAATAATAACTGTTCCTTATATTTAATTTAGACACTGTGATAAGTAAAGGAAAATACTTCTCATTGGGCACTAGTGAGTCAATAATAATAAATATCAAATACATGAATCAATTAAGATCAATAATGACTGGTCCCTAAGTTTAATTTAGACACAATGATAAGTAATGAAAAATACTTATCATCAGGCACTGGTGAACCAATGCTAATGTATATCAAACAGTTGAACTATAGCTCTCGGGATCTTCAAATAAACACTTTGGGTGAAAACATGGCTTCAATCAGAAGATAATTTAGTGCCCACTGCTTTTTTCAGGGCATCTTTCACATCCTTGTTCCTCAAACTGTAGATCAGTGGGTTTAACATGGGGATGACAACTGTGTAGAAAACAGAGGCCACTTTGTCAGTGTCCATGGAGTGACTCGAGCTGGGTCGGAAATACATGAACAGGAGTGTCCCATAAAACATAGCCACAGCGGTTAAATGGGAGGCACAGGTAGAGAAGGCTTTACGTCTGCTCTCAGCTGATTTCATTCGAAGTATGGTGGTTATGATGTAGCTGTAGGAGAGGAGGACAGTGACAATACTGAACCCCAGAACACAGCTACTATAAGTGAACATCACTATCTCATTGATGGTTGTGTCTGAGGTGGAGAGGGCTAGTAAGGGTGGGAAGTCACAGAAAAAGTGATTGATGATATTGGAATTGCAGAAGGACAATCGGATTGTGCAATAAGTAAAGATTGCAGAGTACACCAAACCTTGGATATACACAATGGCCACAAGCTGGGTACAGACTCTTCCAGACATGGCTGTTGTATAAAGAAGTGGATTACAAATGGCTACATAACGGTCATATGCCATGACAGACAGCATGACACATTCCACATCTGCAAAGGTGCCAAAAAAGAACATCTGAACAGCACATAAATTATATGCAATCTTCTTTTGCTGAGATAGGAAATCAGCCAGCATCTTGGGGGAGATAGTGGAGGAGTAGCAGACATCACTGAATGACAGATTGCTCAGGAAATAATACATAGGCGTGTGGAGCCGGGGGTCCATGCTGATCAGCAGGATCATCCCCAGGTTGGCAATCACAGTGATGCCATAAACCAGAAGGAAGAGCACAAAGAGCCCCTGCTGCACATCCCGCCTGCCAGAGAGTCCTAAGAGTATGAAGTCTGTAAACACGGTGCAGTTCTCAAAGGCCATCACTCAGGTCTGGAAATCCCTGGTTGTGGACGAAGCAAATGAATGTGCAGTGTTAACATCATCTATCTTATTAGTGAAATTCCTGATTCTTTCTATTTTTCAGTAATTAGAAAAAGCATTAAACAGTGCTAGAACTCTCTGAGGAAAGCTGAATCTTTGGAAATACACCCTATATAATGTAAACCAATAAATGTTAATGATAACATCTTCTACATTTACATAGCATTCTACCAAGTTTGTTGCACTTTTTTATATTAAATCATGCTATTTCCATACCAACCTATGTAGTATTTATGGCAATTTTTGTTACTCCTTTCTTAGTGATTAAGAAATTGATGTTCTCATAGCTGAAGCAATAGTTCTTAAATTAATTGGCCCAGTAACCCACACCTCCTGAAAAGATTATTGTTGTTTTTCAGTACTGCAGAGACTGTATTATATCCTGTATTTGAGAAACATAGTTAGTTGAGAGGTACAAATAATGACTATGTTGTTTGATTTTCCTTCATTTTTATAATTGTGGATGGGCAGAGATATGGTGGGTTTCTGGATATAACATTCCCCTGTTATCCTATTTCCTATTAACCCCCTCTGTTCTTTCCAGTCTCAATAGACAGGGATAGAGATAGTCTGTGATTCAGGACTCACTGGAGCACGAGGGTGCTGGTTGCTGGAGAAGAGGCTGAAGGGTCCCCATGAGTGACAATTAGACTAGAATAGGCAGGGGCTAATCATGCTCCCTCTGACAGTGGCTGTTCAGCAGAGCTTCTGCAGAATGTTTGGGACCTGACTCCAGGCATGCTGGCCTCAAGAGTGACAGAGAGGTAAGAAAGGGTTTATGTATTTCTCTATGAGTCACTTTCCTCTAATCAACTAGAATCCACACCATGTATTCACCAACAGAACACGTGTCAGTCAAAGGATAAAATTCCTCATCTGTCCACAATCCAGTATATTCAAAGAGAAATCATGTTGAACTATGTTTCCATTTCCCTAAAAATTGAAATATTGCTTCTTGTTTTCTTTGATCCCTATTTTTGTTAAATAGCTCTGAAATCTGCCTCTCTTTGCTTTAAAAAAATTGGTGTGTGGGAGGTCAATTGAGTTCTATGTCCCACTGTTATAGTTTACCCAATCAATATGTTATCTATGCCATATGTGACCCCCTCTGTTCTCTGACAATGTCATGAGAGTGGAGTGGAAGATAGAAGAACAGAAAAAGAAATCTGACTAATGATGTAGTGTCCATGTGCAGTTCTCCAAACCCTTGGCACAAACTCATTTGAATATCTGTTCCTATCTTTAAAAAATACTTTGCTTAATAAAAGGAAGTATTTCTTTTAAAACATACAAATTGCAGATAAGAGATCAAAAATAAAAAATCCTACACCTCCACAATCCATGCTTGCATTTCATATTTCCTGCCATTTATGTATATGTCTTTAAAATAATTAGATTGATAAAAGTACTGAAAATTTGGTATAATATATTATACCCTCTTAGGTTTCATAGCACAAATTCAGTCCAAGGAAAAAATTAGAGAAATCTAAAACAGAAACCAGACAAACAGCGAGTCCCCGCCCCGTCCTGGTGCACTGACTTCCGTGTCCCATCCAGTCTGTCTGCAGCAGGGTTCAGCCCTGCCTCCTGACCAGACCTGGGTTATATCGCCAAGTCCGTGTCTGGTCCCTGGGCATGGAACACGGTCTCTCAGGAATATGTGGAAGATATATTTAATTATATGTTTTATCATGTGTTATTTTTCTGCAGGCAGGGTGATTGAGAAAGAACTACAGACTTAAA
>NW_025333680.1:0-756 GCF_019186645.2 Phyllostomus hastatus
TCTCAGGTAAAAGATGTGACCGTATTACAATGCACCTCCCAAACCATTAGGAAATCTACTTTTCCGTTTCACTTAAAAATGTCTTTGTGCTTCAGCATCTGTACTGTAGTTTGCAGATCCATTCACTTCCTGATGGGCACTTAAGTTTCTTCCAGCATGTGGCAATTGTAAATTCTGCTGCTATGAACATTGCTGTGCATAGGTTCTTTAGAATAGGTGTGTCAGGGTTCTTAGGGTAGAAGGATCTCCTAACATTTGGGACAGTATGGATGGTTCTGGAGAGCACTATGGTAATGAAATAAGCCAGGCGGTGAAAGACAAATACCATAGGATCTCACCTATAAGAAAAAAAAATAATAATCAACAAAATGAACAAGCAAGCAAAATGTAACCAGAAACATGGACATAAAGAACAAACTGACAGTAACCAGAGGAGAGGTGGAAGGGATAATGGGGGCAGAGGGCAAGGATTTTCAGGAAGTTGTATGAAGGACACATGAAAAAAACTAAAGAGCGGGAAGATCAATGTGGGAAATGTGGGAAAGGAGGGATGGCTGTGTTGGGGGAGTGATGGGTAAAATGGAGAAAACTGTACTTGAACAACAATAAGATGTGGAAAGAAAATGTCCTTTTGCTTTCCCACAGCCACTGAGTGAGCATATTTTATTCATTTCTAGAGAGAAGGGAAGAGAAAAAGATAGAGAGGGAAACACTGGTGTGTATTTGCTTCTCGTGCAACACCTCTTGGTGACATGA
>NW_025333682.1:0-529 GCF_019186645.2 Phyllostomus hastatus
ACCTGTTCATGAGGACCATTCCCCCACTTCTAGCCCCAAAGGACACACATAGCCCCCATACTATTGTTTAATAGCATGCTATTTAATCTCCATGAGTTTGAGGGTTTTTGAGATTTTCCATCCCTTCTGTTCTCTTTCCTTCTTTCTATATTTATCCCTTGTTTCTTTCTTTCCAATTTTATCTTTTCTCCCTTCCTACTTCTGCATTTTTTACTTTTTCTTTTTAAATACCCACAAGTGAGACAAACGTACCCACAACTGTGAAAAGACCAGAGTTGGACCCAAAGCGGGGGCATCCCAACAGTTGAGACAGTGAGACAAATTTCACTTTGCTATTATAGAGAACCTGCAAGTTATTGCATATTTGTATTATTTTTCATTATTCTTACATCTTTTACTTTAATAGTGTTTTGGCATTCCTCTTCTTTCTGTATAGTCTTCTTTGCTTGACTGGTTATATTATATCATTTGACAGGTTTCCCGTTATCTCATTCATAGTGTATTGCTAATTTACAGTCCTTCACTTCAT